>NC_080712.1:3782645-3805145 GCF_019097595.1 Hemibagrus wyckioides
CTGATTTTACCTTATTTCTTAAGAGAAAATTCATTTCACAATACAAATTTTCATCTTAAGAACTTGCCACCAGAACAAATTAAACTGGTATGCTGAGATCCTGCTGTATGAAAACCAGGATTGGTAGATAGTCAGGCGGAAAAACACTCAACGTCAAGGTAGCACGCATAACATGGAGGAAATACGTCACGCTGAAAAATTAGCAGAAATCGGATATTAACGAACGGACGAACGGCTGGTTAACTTCATGACAAAGTTAAAAAGATGCTAAAGCTGTGAAAGATAACAGAACCTGCTCGAGTGCAGAACCACAGACTTGAACTTTTTTCTTCCTCGCTGAAGTGAAAGCGCGAGACGAGATGTTATTTAAAGCGCTCGCACACTGGATTTATCCAATCAGGGTTGTTGATGTGGCAAAAATATGCAAATAAGATGAAGGTTGCAGCAAGGTTTAGGAATGTAGAGCATGAAACATCTGACTCTTAGAAGAATAATCTGTTTGGCCCGAGTTTAACGCCACGGGAGGTTTGCTAGCAAACTTAACTTATTGTGAAATAAAAAAGTCATCTAATAAACGGAAATAAAGTATAACATGAAAGACGTACAAAGTGCACTAGCATAACTTCTAGCAGGCTTCGCTGTTCCGTAACTCCACCTTTACGCTTAGTCTGTGGGTCATGACCTCGCGGTGTGCTGCAGGATACGGAGAGCGGTTCGACACGTCTGCTGCGGTTCTCCGTGGAGTCTCTGGATAACAGGCTGAACCCGAGGTGTGTTTACAGAGCTGTCACACTGCTCGCTTTACAGAGAAATCCTCCTTGCTTCCAGTGGAGGTGGACTACTGCTAACGACTGCAGTGTGTTCTCTACACCTCTACAGCTCTATACGTACCTCTATATATACACAAGTGTGTGTGTGTGTGTGTGTGGAGCTATCCTTATCTGACTCCCAGCTCGAGACGAAACAGAGCTCAATAAAGTGCAACTCCGTCCTGTTCTTCTTGAGCAGGATAAACAAGAAGTGAATAAAAACACACTTTATTAAGCAAACTGATGTTAGATTCCAGCTAACGTGGTGATGGAGCAGGTTTACACGGTGATTAGTAAAATAAATCCGGTTAAAAGACACACAGCCGTAAGGAGGTCAGTGACAGGAGGTGAGAACAGATCTCGTCTCTCGATCTCATCTGATGGTGGCTGGATCATTATTTTACACAGAATCTCCAGGAGATTTAATTTAAGACGGTCAGCATGTTGCGTCAACGATGTATCGTAATCCAGGACAGTTATGTGTGATTGTTGGGACCGAAATTCACACGATTTTGCGTTGTTTTTCCACATTTTTGGGTGAGGCATTTATTAGCGGTCGCTTGATGTTACTACAGGACCCATAATGCAATGCGGCGAAACCTTATACCCTTAAAGTCGATCCGGTTTTCCTGCGCCTCGAGTTCAGCAAGTGGCACAGGATCAAAAATGGATGCTTTCAGAGACGGGTGTTACTAGGTTTAAAATACTGTTCGTTATATCCGACATACATCTATAAAAAGTCCCGGTGTGTGAGCTGTTACTATAGAAACGACCTCTAAGGAGCTCATTAATGTAAACCGGAGATTCTGTTCTGACCAATCAGAATGGAGAAGTCAATCCTGCATGTACAGTTCATCAAAACTTCAGGGATTAAACGTCTCTGACGTGAAGATAATATAGAACCGGAACTCTTTAGAGTGATTACTCCGTCTTTATCACACCAGCTATAAATAATCCACGTGTATGTTCCTGTGTGCTGCTAAAGACCGTACATGACACGTTACTGCCGATGAAGTCGCTCTGAGTGGAAGGGAAAAAGAGAGAATACAAAGACAGAGAGGAAGAGGAGAAGAGAGGGAAAGTTTTATCCTGCTCTATATATAGGCATATAACACCCACAGGAACTCTGTGATACTGAAAGACCTTGTGAATTTGCTGGATTTTTTTTCCAGCTGCTAGTTCTTTGCAAAAGTATTTAAGAAAAAAAAATCAAAAACAAAGCAAGTCTCGATGCGGAAAGAAGTGACGGCTGATTAAAAATAGACGCGGCGGTCAGCAGATGCAGAATTAACCCCTTCGTGGACGAGCGAGCGATGATCCGTTTTTTTTTGCTGACGTTTTGGTTCTGTTTTATTTCCCGTCCTCCGTCACCTCTCACGTCCGGCCGTCGAAGCCGGAGCTAGGGGTCATTCAATTATAACCTCCCGTAGTCCGATTTAATTATCAGGCCCCTTGCTCATTAAAATGCAAATGGAGATCATAATTAATAGATTTTATGTGAGCGTTAATGAGAGCAAACGACAAAATAATAATTAAAGCCCAGATAACAAATGACCTCGGAAAGGAAGATGATGAATCAGTGATTATTGACGTTTCTCTAAGTTGTAACGTGAGGAGGAACGTGGAGACGGTGTGAAGGTTCAGATGGTGTTTCACTTCCATCCAGATCAACATCCTGGTCAGGTTCCTGAAGAAATTCCTATATACTGCTGAAATCTCTCTCCGGAATATTTCATTTTAGCCCCGAGAAAACCGATTTGATGTCAAAAGTTGAACGGATGGATGAATTCTGCCATCCACTGATAAACGTTATTGCTACAGCAACCAGGAGAAGGACAGGAAGTCCACTGATGACTTCAGAGCTCACGTGGCTGGAGACGTGCAGCTATAAGAATCACAGTATGTGTGAATGCAGCTGTAGGATAACGTCCGAGTCTTCCAAACAAAATGAATTGATGATTCTGTTCAACACACAAACATTCGTTCAGAGATTTGATTCTGTTCAGTATCTACAACTGATTCAACAATTCAGTGATCCGATTCTATTTAGTGTCAGCAAACTGATATGATTCAGTCACCTGATTCAATTCAGTATGTACAAATGATACAATTCAGGGACCCAATTTTATGAAGTATTCTCTAACTCATATGATTCAGTGATCTGATTCTATTGAGTATCCACACTTGATATGATTCAGTGATCCGGTTCTGTTGAATATTCACAACTGATACGATTCAGTGATATGATTCTATTCACTATCCCCTGACTCATCAAGTGATTTCATTTAGTATCCACAAATGTTAACATTCAGGGATTCGATTCTATTCAGTATCCTCTGACGCATACAATTCAATGATACGATTCTATTCAGTATCCTCTGACTCGTACGATTCAATGATATGAATCTATTCAGTATCCTCTGACTCATATGATTCAGTGATATGATTCTATTCAGTATCCTCTGACTCATACGATTCAGTAATATGATTCTATTCAGGATCCTCTGACTCATATGATTCAGTAATATGATTCTATTCAGGATCCTCTGACTCATACAATTCAGTAATATGATTCTATTCAGTATCCTCTGACTCGTATGATTCAATGATTTGATTCTATTCAGTATCCTCTGACATATGATTCAATGATTTGATTCTATTCAGTATCCTCTGACTCGTATGATTCAGTGATGTGATTCTATTCGGTATCCTCTGACTCGTATGATTCAATTATATGATTCTATTCAGTATCCTCTGACTCATACAATTCAATGATATGATTCTATCCAGTATCCTATGACTCATACGATTCAGTAATATGATTCTATTCAGTATCCTCTGACTCATATGATTCAGTAATATGATTCTATTCAGTATCCTCTGACTCATATGATTCAATTATATGATTCTATTCTGTATCCTCTGACTCATACGATTCAGTAATATGATTCTATTCAGTATCCTCTGACTCATACAATTCAATGATATGATTCTATTCAGTATTCTCTGACTCATAAGATTAAGTGATATGATTCTTTTCAGTATCCTCTGACTCAATCACTCAATCTCATCACTGAATTAGTGATGTGATTCTATTCAGTATCCTCTGACTCGTACGATTCAATGATATGATTCTATTCAGTATCCTCTGACTCATATGTTTCAGTGATATGATTCTATTCAGTATCCTCTGACTCATATGATTCAGTAATATGATTCTATTCAGTATCCTCTGACTCATGATTCAATGACATGATTCTATTCAGTATTATCTGACTCATACGATTCAGTGATCTGATTCTGTAAGCTGAACTGTTTTCTCATTCAGCATGACCAAATGAAGATCATTATTTTTAGCTTTTATAGCTACTATAATTACTAAAATGTTAAATGTCTTTAATTAAAAAGCTGTAATTATATGAAAACAATGCATTAGTCACACGGGAAGTCGATATTTTACGACGTTTTCCTCAGCATCGTGTCCGGTTTCATATTTGCGCTGTAACAGACAATGTCCTCTCTCATCTCCAGCCTCCTTCAAAGCCCCCAGTCTCCAGTTGTGCAATAATTCGGCTCTCTAACTAGCGGAAAGACGGCTGCTTTGTTAAAAAGGGTCAGTGGTTTCTCTGACCTCGTGTCAGCTGAGAAAGGTCATTAATGGTTTATCGCTGTCAGACAATCTTGGATGTTTTATCTGCCAGAGGTCTTAAACTCTGCCTGGCGTTAAGTGAGAGAAAAAGTAGAAAAGAGCTGCGTCACTGTCAAGAAAAGTTTGCTGTCTTTTTGGGTTTTTTTATTCTCAATAATTTAGCAAAATGAAAAACAAAGATGAACCCAAAAAAAAGAAAAGAAAAAGGAAGTCGTCACGGAGAAGCGACTGTCTGTGGACCGCCGCCGGCGCCGTCACGTGTCAACCACTTGATGCAGAGGGAACACAATGCGCAATCATTCGCAATTCAAGAGTGATTTACTGCGCGCTTCCTCCAGAGCCTCTCCAAGTGAAACAGCATTTGGCAAGCGCACAATGAGCAGGAATTATCGCCGCTAAATACCAACGCTTTCGGTTTGTTTACAAAATCCCATAAGCAGCTGTTTCCCTGCAGTGCGAGCAAAGCTGTCCGCGAAGGAGGCTCTGGGTCCGGCTAAGCGTACGCTTCCTCTCTACAGCTCTCCACACCGGGACGTGTCGAGAACCTGATTGAACTAAATACCAAGAAACGTCGTTTATTTAACAGCGATGCCACGAGCTCTGACCACAGACACAGCTGGTTCGTCGTGTCTGGGGAGAAAAACACAACATCTGTCTGTAGAGAAATCTCTACAGTCGTGTCTGCTTGCTAATTTTTCCCATACTCTGATATCCATGAACAGATATTAACGTCTAGGAAGGAAAAAAGGGAGTCTAATGTGGCGTAACTGAGTCCCGTTTTTCGACTTCAATTAAGCGCTGCTCTTGTCAGTGGAGGCACGTGTTGGTGTGTTTGACAGATGTAATATTGAGAAATAATGAACAGAAATATTAAACGCTCATCTCGGAGACTTTACTGCGTGTCAGCACGATATTTCAGCCTGGGTGTCGAAGGAAGGACAAAGGAATCGCTAGTGAGGTTACTGAAGAGTTTAATATATGAAGAGGAGGCTCACGGTTCCTCGACAGGACGGGAAATCCAGAGAAGGTGTAGTGGACTGAGTAGGAGATGATGCTGCTGATGAGGCTCTAAAGCTGATCTATTTGTACGTACGGATGAGGAGGTGGACAGAGTGAAAGACTAAAGCGCCGCCGCATCGCTCTGTTTAGGTAGAGATGAAGCGAGGGATGAATCCCCGCCGGAAGGAACGGCCTCGTAGGAAGTACGCCAACGGGAAAAAAATGATGACGGCAATAAAGGACGTCTCTGAAGGATCTTTAAAAGGAGAAATGCATAACTGTGACGCGTCTCAAAGCATTAGGTAAATCTTAGAGTGGGTGAAGACGGGCGCTCTGGTCTCAGCGTCCATCCTCCTCTCCTTCTAGTAAACTTTCATGAAGCTGGTAAAATCCCCATTAGTGAGGAAAACACTTAAGAGAGACGTCCAGTCTGTGGTGATGCATTATACATGACTGACCATGGGCTCGTCCCACATGGCTCCGTCTTTTCTCTCTGCCTGCTGGTCACGAGGAAGGACGAGCAAAACAAACAGATGTGTGTGTGTGTGTGTGTGTGTCTCAAAGCGAACAGACTCAAACTCAAAGCGCCCTAATGAGGAAAAAGGTTTTATGAAATCTGCCATCCATCACATGGCTGGTGTATTTGTGTGTGTGTGTGTGTTCTGCCCCGGGGTCACCTTGTGCAAGTGAGCGAACACATTCATACCGATTTAGGCAACAAGGGCTAAATGGGGCATTTGATTCACATAAACGCTAGAGAAATGCGATCGTCTGCCTGGACGGCGCTAGTAAACCTGTACAGAGAGACGGAGAGATGGACAGCAGAGAGAGAGAGAGAGAGAGAGAGATTAACGCAGAGTCTATCTACATGTTTTTTTAACGGTGAGTGTATATATACACAGCAGCAGTAATTAAAGCGAACAGAGGGCTGGAGAGCTTTTAGTGACGTCAGTGTGGCCGCTGAAGCGAGGCGTCTCTCTGCAGCAGCTCTGGGATTTACACTCATTTCACCTTGTAACTCTTCCACATGTGGAATTTATCACCTGCACAGATCAGAACCGTGGGATTTCGGACGCTCGTCTAGATCCCGGGGTTCATGTCACACCTCTCAATCTCAACTGGAGCTGAAATCTGACTTCGATGGAAGAAAAAAAACGTTAATTTCCACCATAATAACAATAATAATAATAAGAGTCGTGTCCGCCCACGCGCCGCTGAGCAAACTCTCTCTAACTCATCCTCCATGTTTTTCTTTCTCTTCTTTCTGAAAGGAAGCGCATCACCGATACGATGAGGAATTATACCGAGCCTTTTCAAGAGTATCACCGGTTCTCGCTTACACGCTGCGGACGTCAAAATCCATTTTGGAAGCAATTACGTTAGAGGGAGAGTCTGGGCGTTAAGTAAGGAATGATAGACTGCGTGTCATGCTGTTTTAGGAAAATAATCATGGAGGGCTTCGGTGTGATGAGGCGTGTTAGTGAGTGACGGTTACAGTAAACATCATATTTACAACAGATAATTTGTCATTTGTTAAAGAATCAGGTTTTTTATTATCTATTTATAGTTACACTTCGTGTACTTAATGTCCATGAAACTAGGTGGCACTGGTTTGTTAATAAGGTAAAAATACGGAGGCTAAAAAGTGCAAAACACAATAAATCCAAAAACACAAGGACGATTCTGACAAACTGGAAAAGGTAGGTATAGTTTTTGCGAATAGAATTCTTCCCTCTGATTGGACGAGACATCGGTCACTCAGGATCTACAGGAAGTCCAGCAGTAGCTGCAGCAGTAGAAAGTGGATTGGTGTGTGTATGAACACAGCTCTGCTCTTATAGCGCTCCTTACATCTTTTAATCTGGAATACATTGGTCTTGGAAACATTCCTGGTGTGTTTTTAGATCTTTATTCCATTCAGTATATCCCAAATCACACCATATGAACGTCCTTCCTCAAAGCAGTCCTGAATAAACTCCATTTACTTACACTGTTTAAAGTGAAGGCAGAACTCCACACAGGTACAAGAAATAAAGTTAGATACACAATTTCCTACTTTCTGGATATTCTGAGTGGCAGATGTCTCGTCCAATCAGAGGGAAGAATTCCATTCGCAAACTACACCTAACTTTTACACTTTGTCTGAATTCTGGTGTTTTTGGATTTATTTTGTTTTCTAATTTTTTTTATTTTGCTTTCTTATTTTTTATTTGGTTTTCAGATTTTTTTTATTGTGTTTTCTGATTTTTTTTATTTTATTTTCTGTGGGGGTTTTTTGACGTTGTTTTCTGATTTGTTATTCTGTTTTTGGATTTTTTATTGTGTTTTATGATTTTTTTATTTTGTTTTCAGACTTTTTTGTGTTTTATGATTTTTTAAAATTTTGTTTTCTGATTTGTTATTTTGTTTTCGGATTTTTTTTTTATTTTGTTTTCTGATTTGTTATTTTGTTTTTGGATTTTTTTTTTTAAATTTTGTTTTCTGATTTGTTATTGTGTTTTCAGATTTTTTTATTTTGTTATTGGATTTTTAACATTTTTTATGATTTTTTTATTTTGTTTTCTGATTTTGTTTTATTTTGTTTTCAGATTTTTTTATTTTGTTTTCAGATTTTTTTATTTTGTTTTCTGGTTTGTTATTGTGTTTTCAGATTTTTTATTTTGTTTTCGGATTTTTTACATTTTTTTATGATTTTTTTATTTTTGTTTTCTGATTTTGTTTTATTTTGTTTTTTGATGTTTTTATTTTTATTCAGATTTTTAATTTTTTTTTTTTATGATTTTGTTACTTTGTTTTCAGATTTTTTTTATTTTGTTTTGTGATTTTTTTATTGTGTTTTCGGATTTGTTATTGTGTTTTCGGATTTGTAATTTTGTTTTGAACTTCTCAGCCACCATACAAACAACAAAACACTTTAACAGAACATCACGCGATTTTTTTTATCCATTTATACTTATACTTAACGGTTGCACTTTCTCTCTCTCTCTCTCTCTCTCTCTCTCTCTCTTCTTGAAGCAACCACGAACCTCATGAGACACTGGAGACTCCTTCCATCAAGTCCATAAACATCTTCCGGAAAAATTCCCCAAGACAACGTTCCCGTGACACGTCCCTCTTTCGGACCAATCAGAATCCAGAATGCCGAGCATGTTCCTGTAGGTCAGGGAGGAATTACGATTCCGCACACACACGTCCGAGATCGCGAATTTCAATCACGCCGGCGCTGTGGAAGCCGATACGCCAATCAAATATGTAAAGGGTTTGTGTTTGCTATGTTTAAAATGAATAAATAAATAAAAAGCCAATGGTGCAGATTGAATGCGAATGACGTTAAAATCTGCAGGAATAATCCCAGCTTTCTGACCATCAATAAGTTTAGAATCAGACGGAATGGTGATGAGAAAACACTCGTCAGTGGAGGAAATTATTCACTCGAAGAAAAGATCTCTAAAGAACTCAAACACGCCGGGTTCTTTTCCTCCGACAGCATGGAGGACACGTCCAGTCAGCGCACCATTAACCACGTCTGACCGGAAGATAATAAGCAGCGAGTGCATCAGTGTCACTGGAGTGATGCTACATCATCAGGACACACACACACATTTTAGTGTAGACTCTATAGAAACACACACACACATTTTAGTGTAGACTCTATAGAAACACACACACACATTTTAGTGTAGACTCTATAGAAACACACACACACACATTTTAGTGTAGACTCTATAGAAACACACACACACACATTTTAGTGTAGACTCTATAGAAACACACACACACACACACATTTTAGTGTACACTCTATAGAAACACACACACACATTTTAGTGTAGACTCTATAGAAACACACACACACATTTTAGTGTAGACTCTATAGAAACACACACACACATTTTAGTGTACACTCTATAGAAACACACACACACACACATTTTAGTGTACACTCTATAGAAACACACACACACATTTTAGTGTAGACTCTATAGAAACACACACACACACACATTTTAGTGTACACTCTATAGAAACACACACACACATTTTAGTGTAGACTCTATAGAAACACACACACACACATTTTAGTGTAGACTCTATAGAAACACACACACACATTTTAGTGTAGACTCTATAGAAACACACACACACACATTTTAGTGTAGACTCTATAGAAACACACACACACACATTTTAGTGTAGACTCTATAGAAACACACACACACACATTTTAGTGTAGACTCTATAGAAACACACACACACACACATTTTAGTGTACACTCTATAGAAACACACACACACACATTTTAGTGTAGACTCTATAGAAACACACACACACACACATTTTAGTGTAGACTCTATAGAAACACACACACACACATTTTAGTGTAGACTCTATAGAAACACACACACACACATTTTAGTGTAGACTCTATAGAAACACACACACACACACATTTTAGTGTAGACTCTATAGAAACACACACACACACATTTTAGTGTAGACTCTATAGAAACACACACACACATTTTAGTGTAGACTCTATAGAAACACACACACACACATTTTAGTGTAGACTCTATAGAAACACACACACACACATTTTAGTGTAGACTCTATAGAAACACACACACACACATTTTAGTGTAGACTCTATAGAAACACACACACACATTTTAGTGTAGACTCTATAGAAACACACACACACACACACATTTTAGTGTACACTCTATAGAAACACACACACACACATTTTAGTGTAGACTCTATAGAAACACACACACACATTTTAGTGTAGACTCTATAGAAACACACACACACACATTTTAGTGTAGACTCTATAGAAACACACACACACACATTTTAGTGTAGACTCTATAGAAACACACACACACATTTTAGTGTAGACTCTATAGAAACACACACACACATTTTAGTGTAGACTCTATAGAAACACACACACACACACATTTTAGTGTAGACTCTATAGAAACACACACACACATTTTAGTGTAAACTCTATAGAAACACACACACACACATTTTAGTGTAGACTCTATAGAAACACACACACACATTTTAGTGTAGACTCTATAGAAACACACACACACATTTTAGTGTAGACTCTATAGAAACACACACACACACATTTTAGTGTAGACTCTATAGAAACACACACACACACATTTTAGTGTAGACTCTATAGAAACACACACACACACATTTTAGTGTAGACTCTATAGAAACACACACACACACATTTTAGTGTAGACTCTATAGAAACACACACACACACATTTTAGTGTAGACTCTATAGAAACACACACACACATTTTAGTGTAGACTCTATAGAAACACACACACACATTTTAGTGTAGACTCTATAGAAACACACACACACATTTTAGTGTAGACTCTATAGAAACACACACACACACATTTTAGTGTAGACTCTATAGAAACACACACACACATTTTAGTGTAGACTCTATAGAAACACACACACACACACACATTTTAGTGTACACTCTATAGAAACACACACACACACATTTTAGTGTAGACTCTATAGAAACACACACACACATTTTAGTGTAGACTCTATAGAAACACACACACACACATTTTAGTGTAGACTCTATAGAAACACACACACACACATTTTAGTGTAGACTCTATAGAAACACACACACACACATTTTAGTGTAGACTCTATAGAAACACACACACACATTTTAGTGTAGACTCTATAGAAACACACACACACACACACACTTTAGTGTACACTCTATAGAAACACACACACACACATTTTAGTGTAGACTCTATAGAAACACACACACACATTTTAGTGTAGACTCTATAGAAACACACACACACACATTTTAGTGTAGACTCTATAGAAACACACACACACACATTTTAGTGTAGACTCTATAGAAACACACACACACATTTTAGTGTAGACTCTATAGAAACACACACACACACATTTTAGTGTAGACTCTATAGAAACACACACACACACATTTTAGTGTAAACTCTATAGAAACACACACACACACATTTTAGTGTAGACTCTATAGAAACACACACACACACACATTTTAGTGTAGACTCTATAGAAACACACACACACATTTTAGTGTAGACTCTATAGAAACACACACACACACACATTTTAGTGTAGACTCTATAGAAACACACACACACACATTTTAGTGTAGACTCTATAGAAACACACACACACACATTTTAGTGTAGACTCTATAGAAACACACACACACATTTTAGTGTAGACTCTATAGAAACACACACACACACATTTTAGTGTAGACTCTATAGAAACACACACACACACATTTTAGTGTAGACTCTATAGAAACACACACACACACATTTTAGTGTAGACTCTATAGAAACACACACACACACATTTTAGTGTAGACTCTATAGAAACACACACACACACATTTTAGTGTAGACTCTATAGAAACACACACACACATTTTAGTGTAGACTCTATAGAAACACACACACACACATTTTAGTGTAGACTCTATAGAAACACACACACACACATTTTAGTGTAGACTCTATAGAAACACACACACACACACATTTTAGTGTAGACTCTATAGAAACACACACACACACATTTTAGTGTAGACTCTATAGAAACACACACACACACATTTTAGTGTAGACTCTATAGAAACACACACACACACATTTTAGTGTAGACTCTATAGAAACACACACACACACATTTTAGTGTAGACTCTATAGAAACACACACACACACATTTTAGTGTAGACTCTATAGAAACACACACACACACATTTTAGTGTAGACTCTATAGAAACACACACACACACATTTTAGTGTAGACTCTATAGAAACACACACACACACATTTTAGTGTAGACTCTATAGAAACACACACACACACATTTTAGTGTAGACTCTATAGAAACACACACACACACATTTTAGTGTAGACTCTATAGAAACACACACACACATTTTAGTGTAGACTCTATAGAAACACACACACACACATTTTAGTGTAGACTCTATAGAAACACACACACACACATTTTAGTGTAGACTCTATAGAAACACACACACACACATTTTAGTGTAGACTCTATAGAAACACACACACACACATTTTAGTGTAGACTCTATAGAAACACACACACACACATTTTAGTGTAGACTCTATAGAAACACACACACACATTTTAGTGTAGACTCTATAGAAACACACACACACACATTTTAGTGTAGACTCTATAGAAACACACACACACACATTTTAGTGTAGACTCTATAGAAACACACACACACACATTTTAGTGTAGACTCTATAGAAACACACACACACATTTTAGTGTAGACTCTATAGAAACACACACACACACATTTTAGTGTAGACTCTATAGAAACACACACACACACATTTTAGTGTAGACTCTATAGAAACACACACACACATTTTAGTGTAGACTCTATAGAAACACACACACACACATTTTAGTGTAGACTCTATAGAAACACACACACACACATTTTAGTGTAGACTCTATAGAAACACACACACACATTTTAGTGTAGACTCTATAGAAACACACACACACACACATTTTAGTGTAGACTCTATAGAAACACACACACACATTTTAGTGTAGACTCTATAGAAACACACACACACACATTTTAGTGTAGACTCTATAGAAACACACACACACATTTTAGTGTAGACTCTATAGAAACACACACACATTTTAGTGTAGACTCTATAGAAACACACACACACACATTTTAGTGTAGACTCTATAGAAACACACACACACACATTTTAGTGTAGACTCTATAGAAACACACACACACACATTTTAGTGTAGACTCTATAGAAACACACACACACACATTTTAGTGTAGACTCTATAGAAACACACACACACACATTTTAGTGTAGACTCTATAGAAACACACACACACATTTTAGTGTAGACTCTATAGAAACACACACACACATTTTAGTGTAGACTCTATAGAAACACACACACACACATTTTAGTGTAGACTCTATAGAAACACACACACACACATTTTAGTGTAGACTCTATAGAAACACACACACACATTTTAGTGTAGACTCTATAGAAACACACACACACATTTTAGTGTAGACTCTATAGAAACACACACACACACACACATTTTAGTGTAGACTCTATAGAAACACACACACACATTTTAGTGTAAACTCTATAGAAACACACACACACACATTTTAGTGTAGACTCTATAGAAACACACACACACATTTTAGTGTAGACTCTATAGAAACACACACACACATTTTAGTGTAGACTCTATAGAAACACACACACACACATTTTAGTGTAGACTCTATAGAAACACACACACACACATTTTAGTGTAGACTCTATAGAAACACACACACACACATTTTAGTGTAGACTCTATAGAAACACACACACACACATTTTAGTGTAGACTCTATAGAAACACACACACACACATTTTAGTGTAGACTCTATAGAAACACACACACACATTTTAGTGTAGACTCTATAGAAACACACACACACATTTTAGTGTAGACTCTATAGAAACACACACACACATTTTAGTGTAGACTCTATAGAAACACACACACACACATTTTAGTGTAGACTCTATAGAAACACACACACACACATTTTAGTGTACACTCTATAGAAACACACACACACACATTTTAGTGTAGACTCTATAGAAACACACACACACATTTTAGTGTAGACTCTATAGAAACACACACACACACATTTTAGTGTAGACTCTATAGAAACACACACACACACATTTTAGTGTAGACTCTATAGAAACACACACACACACATTTTAGTGTAGACTCTATAGAAACACACACACACATTTTAGTGTAGACTCTATAGAAACACACACACACACACACACTTTAGTGTACACTCTATAGAAACACACACACACACATTTTAGTGTAGACTCTATAGAAACACACACACACATTTTAGTGTAGACTCTATAGAAACACACACACACACATTTTAGTGTAGACTCTATAGAAACACACACACACACATTTTAGTGTAGACTCTATAGAAACACACACACACACTTTAGTGTACACTCTATAGAAACACACACACACACATTTTAGTGTACACTCTATAGAAACACACACACACATTTTAGTGTAGACTCTATAGAAACACACACACACACATTTTAGTGTACACTCTATAGAAACACACACACACATTTTAGTGTAGACTCTATAGAAACACACACACACACACACATTTTAGTGTAGACTCTATAGAAACACACACACACATTTTAGTGTACACTCTATAGAAACACACACACACACATTTTAGTGTACACTCTATAGAAACACACACACACATTTTAGTGTAGACTCTATAGAAACACACACACACACACACATTTTAGTGTAGACTCTATAGAAACACACACACACATTTTAGTGTAGACTCTATAGAAACACACACACACATTTTAGTGTAGACTCTATAGAAACACACACACACATTTTAGTGTAGACTCTATAGAAACACACACACACACACATTTTAGTGTAGACTCTATAGAAACACACACACACACATTTTAGTGTAGACTCTATAGAAACACACACACACACATTTTAGTGTAGACTCTATAGAAACACACACACACACATTTTAGTGTAGACTCTATAGAAACACACACACACACATTTTAGTGTAGACTCTATAGAAACACACACACACATTTTACTGATGTATGTGTTTCTATAGAGTCTACAGTTAAGTGTGTGTGTGTGTTTCTACAGAGTCTACAGTTGTGTGTGTGTGTGGTGTGTGTGTGTGTGTCTGCAGGATTGTGCTGGTTTATTATTTAAATAAACGGCCTCTATTTTTATTTTTAAAAAGTCTGTCTTCTGTGAGAATGTTGACGAGTTTAACTGGTTTCATGTGAAAAAACTTTTGTGTGGAGAAGAAATCTTACATTTAATTAGAAGTAAGACAATATATATATATATATGTATGTATATATATATATATATATATATATATATATATATATATATATATATATAGATATATATATATATATTTTTTTTTTTGCTTAAGCACTTTAAATCAGCAAAATAAATAAATAGATAAATAAATAAATAAATAGCCAGTTGTCTGATGATCACGTTGCAGGGAATGGTGAAGATCAGCTTCATCATCTACAAAGAGGTCAAGCAATTCCACATATTATCTTCTAAAAGGTGTTTCACTGAACAAAGGCGTGATTAAAAACAGAAGAGAGTTGAGTTTTGATCACAGATGAAGTGAAACTGAAGTGAGACTGCACTATAGACATCAGGATACAGTAAATCACTGCTGAACTCGACTTCTGTCCACTTTCATGTCCAGTTAATGTCCGTTTAATGCAGGGATCTCTGAGCACAGGCTTTAAATTGCTCTTTATTTCCTCTACAAAAGTCTTAATTAAGCACCTTCATTATGTATAGTATGAACTTATCTGCCCTGTTCATTATATTCACTTCAGTCATATTTATCTCCGTCCCTCCAGGATTTACAGACTTTAAGATCGCTGAACTGAACACGAAATAAAACCTCTATTAAAAATTTTTCACCAAGTAGTCTTACACTTGAAAGAAAATAAATAAATTAAAAATATATAAATGATTATTATTATTATTATTATTATTATTATTATTATTATTAACTGCTAAATAACTGCTAAATAAATAAATAAACAAATAAATAAATCAATCAATAAAAAAATTAACAGAATTAATAAATAAACAAACAAATAATTTAAAAAAGCAATAAATAATCTTTAATACAATTTAGAAATAAACAAATAAACAAACAAATAAATTGATCAATCAACCAATAAAAAATAAATAGAATAAATAAATAAACAAATCATTAAATAAAGTAATAAATAAACAAACAAATAAAATAAATCAATAAAAAAATCCAAAAATAAATAAATAAATTAAACCTTAAATAAATAAATAAATAAGACAGTACGGTCAAAGTTTCAAATAAAAAACATCTCTAACTGTACACTGTCTGTGCTGAGAGGGTTGAAAAGTACGAATATCAGGTCATGAAAAGATCTTCAGTACGATCATGAGGTCATGAAAAGATCTTCAGTACGATCATCAGGTCATGAAAAGATCTTCAGTACGATCATCAGGTCATGTTATTATTTCATTTGAGGTGTAGCTTTAAGTCTGGAGCCTCCAGATGTTCAGATATCCTCTGAATACTGAACGAGACTGGAGCGTACACTGGTTAATGATTTTACAGCTTTAAGAGTTAGATTTAAGAATAAAGGTGTAACCTGATGCATTTTATTCTACTTAAATCAGGACGAATATGAAAACGTCCAGACTGAGACACCGGATCCACACGGTTTTTATCTGAAGTGAACAAAACTTCCTGCAAACAAAACAGAAGTGGAGAAATCTGTACAGCTCAGACGGTATGACACTGCGGACGGATAATAACACGGAGATATTTAAAAACCATGCATCTTTACAGTCATGTGACCCGGTCAACACAAAACATACAACTTTATATGGTCTTGGGTTACCATAGCAACAACACTACCTCTCCTTCTGTTCACGTAAAAATATTTTCCGTTACCTTTCAAACAGACAAGAAAGTCAGAAATGCCGTTTTTAGGCACGTTTTCAGCCATTTGTTTTTATCACCAGTGTTTGAAACAAGCAGGAGAGAGAGTTTTAATACAGAAATGTGTTTTTGTTTTTATTTTAGTTGTTACTGCCTTTGCGGAGTTTGGTGCTGTTTCTAGAAAATATCTGATGTCACAGTCTTCAGTATGACCTACCGGTTATAAAGCCACGATCTCAGACTAGACAAATGTTATGCAGCTCTTAGACTTTTGTAAATACTTTCAGGTTGAACACAAACACCGGTACGCCCGTCTACCTGTAACGACATCACTTCCTGTGAGAGTCAGGGTCAGGCGAGTTCATCCTGCCTGAAGCACAGCTAAACTTCGTCGGAACGACGGTGTGTTTTCTTACTTGTTTTAGTAAATCCAGCTCCCTTCAGCGCTCCTCGGAGCCGAGGACAGCGAGGTCGTCTTTCAAAGCCGTGGTCATTAAGCAGGTAGCCCGGGTCTCGTCCGCACCACCGGGGGCTAGGATTCTGCGGCGGTTTTACAGGAAGCCTGTTTGTCATGAACGCTCTCGCTCCTCAGGAAAAAAAGAAGGTCTTTAATGACGAGTCGGAGATGAGCGCTGCGTGCCGGATAAACGCTTGGAGGCCTGAGGAACTCCATTAAGAATAAAGCGAGGCTGCGAGTGCCGTCCTCGTTTACCTCAGAAACGCATTAGAGTCGACGGATCCCCGGACCTCCCGCCGTGCCCGGGAAACGTGCCCTGGCTCCGCGGTGCACATCTGCTGGCGGGATGAACCGGGCTTTTGTAAGCGAGAGCTTTTAACCGGGTCTTTAAATGAGATTTATCGTCAGCTTTGACTGCGCGCTGTTTGTTTTATAGCAGCTCTGAAGATTGAGCCCGGATTTTTGCGTCTGTTTTTATATAATTAGTCCGTGGATAATTATTTGTGCGGCGGTTATATCGGGCGTAATAAAAACTCAGGATGTAACCTCTCCCGAAGTGTCGCGTACAATCAACACGTCACGTCTCGAAAGGGCAGATCTTTCCAAAAGACAGTAAAGAACACGACACCTTTACTGCTGGGGTATCGGATCCACTTCTCCAATCAATTAGCGAGCCACCAGAGAGCTCGCGGTGCATAATGAGAGGCTAGCTCCGGAAAAAAAAGCAACGTTCTTATTAAAAAGCTGATAATTGCAGAAATAGGGGGGAAGCGGGGCGGGAAAGCACGAGTCCCCGTGAGCCTCCACAGCTGGAGCTACAATTAGCATGTCACCACCCGCCGCTTGTCGCACGTGTTAATTGTCTCGTGCTAGCTGCTGTGACACTCTCCGAGCGCTGAACCTTAACTTCTGACTTCTTTTTTTATCCTTCCTTCATGGTGATTTTTTCTGTTAATTAATTAAGCCTTCTCATTTCAGACAGGAAGACAGACGGGAGATGAGACGGAGAATGTTTTTAATGAAGAAGTGTTGATAAAAGATTCCTGCAAGGAAGTTAGCAGGTATGGCGTGAGACCGGGACCCTGGGCGAAAAACGAAAATGCTAACCTGTTGATTTAAATACGGTCACTGCATCTATATACTGAAATGTGGAGAATCCACTCTCCTGTCTCGTCTAGTCGTCTGATTGGAATCGTCCGGACGTTTCACTGTAACGAGGAGCATTAAAAAGGGGTGTGTTTTGTTTTAATGTATTAACTTCAATTAATTATCACAGAGAACAGTGATGGAAATTTATTCATTAAAATCTCAAGTAAGAAGAATTTCGTTCTCGGAGCCGCAGCAGGGTCGGTGCGGTTACTCGGGTTACGGGGATGAGTGTTTGAGACATGCTCATGTTTTTGCATATAATAATAATTATAATACTAATAATAATAATAATAATAATAATAATAATAAAGCAGATATGGAGTCTAATCCAGACACATCATTACAGGAGCAGTTCATCAGGTAAACAAATCATATGACCAAAAGAATGCATCTACTCAGCTTCAGTATCCACAGCTCTGTCTGTCTCACTCACCTGTCTGTCTATCTCTCTCACTCACCTGGATCAATCACCTGTCTCTCTCACTCACTCACCTATCTGTCTCTCTCACTCACTCACCTGGATCAATCACCTGTCTGTTTCTCTCACTCACCTGGATCAATCACCTGTCTCTCTCACTCACTCACCTGGATCAATCACCTGTCTCTCTCACTCACTCACCTGTCTGTCTCTCTCACTCACTCACCTGGATCAATCACCTGTCTGTTTCTCTCACTCACCTGGATCAATCACCTGTCTCTCTCACTCACTCACCTATCTGTCTCTCTCACTCACTCACCTGGATCAATCACCTGTCTGTTTCTCTCACTCACCTGGATCAATCACCTGTCTGTTTCTCTCACTCACCTGGATCAATCACCTGTCTGTTTCTCTCACTCACCTGGATCAATCACCTGTCTGTTTCTCTCACTCACCTGGATCAATCACCTGTCTGTTTCTCTCACTCACCTGGATCAATCACCTGTCTGTTTCTCTCACTCATCTGGATCAATCACCTGGCTCTCTCAACTGGCTCTCTCTCTTTCTCTCTCTCACTCACCTGCCTCTCTCTCTCTCACTCAGTCCGCTTTGCTTACTCACCTGTCTCTCTCTCTTTCTCCCTCACTCACCTGTCTTTCTCTCTCACTTCACTTTTCTCTCTTTCTCTCTCCCTCACCTGTCTCTCTCTCACTCACCCTTCTCACTCACTCACATGTATCTCCCTCTCACCTGTCTCTCTCTTTCTCTTTCTCACTCACCTGTCTCTCTCTGTATTTTTTCTCTCACTCATCTGTCTCTCTCTTTTTCTCTTACTCACCTGCCTCTCTTTGTCTCTCACTCACCTGTGTCTCTTTGTCTGTCGCTCTCACTCACCTCTCTTCTCTTTCTCACTCACCTGTCTCTCTCTCTGTATTTTTTCTCTCACTCATCTGTCTCTCTCTTTTTCTCTCACTCACCTGTCTCTCTTTGTCTCTCACTCACCTGTCTCTCTCTTTCTCTCACCTGTCTCTCTCTCTCTGTCTTTTTCCTCTCACTCACCTGTCTCTCTCTTTTACTCTCTCTCTCTCTCTCTGTTTCTCTCTCTCTATTTCACTCACTTACCCACTCACTCTCTTTATCAGTTAGTGTTTGTTATTCTATAGACTTTCTTTTGCTTCTTTCCATCCTCTCTTTCTCTCTCTCTCAGTCTATCTTTCTATCTTGTCTCTGTGGATCACTCTCCCTCCCTCACACACACACACACACACACACCCCTAAATGGGAGTAAGTCTGGTGTAAATGTATTTATTAAACACACACTGGTGATGTGAACACTGCCACTAATTAGTGTCTTATATCTAATCCTTAACACAGGAGCCATCAGGAGCAAAAATAAATAAATAAAGAGAGGCGGAAAACAGATAGATGTTGCTTTAAAACCTTGATGCAGATAAAAGACGCCCACATACACACACACACACACACACACACACAAAATAATGAATCTCCACAAATGTGCATACGACTGAACGAACCGTGTGTGTGCGCACGCTTATTTATTTATTTATTTATTTATTTTTTATTCCTGCACAATACAAAAGAAAAGGGCGAGTTGCCAGCCCACCTGAGCCGGCCGTTTTCAAGCGGTTTCCATAGAAACAGCGGCTGGGAGTTGAAAGCGGTGCTGAGCGCCGTAGCCGTTTTTAATGGCGTCTAATTTGATATAATTGACTCAGCAAGATGGGGTCAGGACGGAGGATAAAGGAAAGTCCAGGAAACTCGGCGAGGGGGTGAAAATGTCACGGGACGAAAGCGGCGGTGCGTTTAGAGCGTCTGTTTACGGTGTCGGGCAAGTGGGCGGGATTCGCACGTGTACAGAGAGAGAGAAGAGCTCGCCGTGACGTCAGTGCCGACTCCGGGGAAACGGTTCTGAGTGTCCTCATAATCAGATCCACAGCATGAAGAGAATGAGCGTCTACGATCGGTTATAATGAGGAATTAAGATGTATCAGGTGAGTGAGAGAGAAAGACAGAGAAAGACAGGTGAGTGAGAGAAAAAGGGAGAGACAGGTGAGTAAGAAAGTCAAAGAGGGAGACAGGTGACAGAGATACATGTGAGTGAGCAAGAAGGGTAAGTGTGAGAGAAAGACAGGTAAGTGAGAGAGAAAGACAGCGAGAGAGAGGTGAATGAGAGAGAAAGAGAGAGAGAGACAGGTGAATGAGAGAGAGAGAAAGAGAGAGAGACAGGTGTGTGAGAGAGAAAAAGGGAGAGATGGGTGAATGAGAGAGAAAGAGAGAGAGACAGGTGTGTGAGAGAGAAATAGAGAGAGACAGGTGAATGAGAGAAAGAGAGAGAGAGACAGGTGAGAGAGAGAGAGAGAGAGAGAGAGAGAGAGAGAGAGAGGTGAATGAGAGAGACAGAGAGAGAGACAGGTGAGAGAGAGAGAGAGAGAGAGAGAGAGGTGAATGAGAGAGACAGAGAGAGAGACAGGTGAGAGAGAGAGAGAGAGAGAGAGAGAGAGGTGAATGAGAGAGACAGAGAGAGAGACAGGTGAGAGAGAGAGAGAGAGAGAGAGAGAGAGAGAGAGGTGAATGAGAGAGACAGAGAGAGAGACAGGTGAGAGAGAGAGAGAGAGAGAGAGAGAGAGAGAGAGGTGAATGAGAGAGACAGAGAGAGAGACAGGTGGGAGAGAGAAAGAGAGAGAGAGACTAGTACTAGTAAAAAGGGTTAAACTAGTCTTATCTTTAATAGTCGTATATAAAACAAATCAAACCAAACAGCAAGTGAAGGATAAGAATGGACTGGGCTCTGGTTCGGACTGACGGGTTTGGACCGAGGCTCCAAAGCGCTCTTACACACTGCTTCCAGGCTCCAGCTTGGACTATAGGGGTGTGGTGCTCATCTTCAGCACCTCAGAGTGAAGATGTTCCTCAGGGATGGAGTAATGATAAATACATCGCTCTTCACGTGAGATGATCTAAAGCACGTATAGAGGAGTAATTAAAGGACTGTTATTCTAACCTGCTACCTTTCTGAAAGAGCGTGTCCGTGTGGAAGCGGCGTTTAGGATGTAACCCTGCTATCTAGAATGGATCTTCATCTCCGTGAAATGAAGGTGTTTGTGTTTTATTTCCTCTCTCTCTGTCACGAGCGTGACACTCTCACTGGAACACAGACGCTTTAAACACCCGAGTGTGTGAGGGAAAGAGGGAGGAGAAGGAGAGTGAAGCGCTCTGTGTCAGTGAGATCAACTTCCTGCTGGGAGAGAGACGGGTATAGAAGGAGAGACCACACACACA
>NC_080712.1:3810145-3840145 GCF_019097595.1 Hemibagrus wyckioides
ACACACACACACACACACAAGGGCTTTCATGTTCTACTTTACATGGCCCAATCCATCAAGGAACGTTCTCTAACCTTTCGACTAAATGAGGCTGGTGTTGCTTGATGTAGGTCAGAGGGCTTTTCATCCAAATCTCAACGAGAGGAAAACACGAGGAAAACAAACAGCAGGTAAACATTCCCGTTTATTATCCCGCTACTTCACCGCTTGGCAGAGAGACGCGCTTTTCGCCCTGCGTTCCGTTTCAGCGTAGTTACTGTGCGCAACCGGAACCGGGCCACTCTAACACTTTACACTGATTTACATTCAAACATCCAGAAACCATCATGAATAAAATGAAGCATCCAAATATAATGATGTAAACAAACTGGGAAGATAGATGGAAAAGAGAATGAAAGCAACAGGCAAAGACAGAGAGAGAGAGAGAGAGAGAGAGAGAGGGAGTGGGGGGGGGCAGACAGACAGACAGACAGACAGACAGAGATACATAGACAGAAAAAGAGAGAGAAAGACAGATAGACAGACAGGTAGCAAAAGACCACCTAAATGACAAATCTCCCTCATCATCAGAAATAAGATGCTAGCTGCATCAGTATTACCACGGCAACCGCCATTAGAAACTCCTCCCCCTGACGATTTCACGGTGCAGCCAAAACAAACAAGAACTAACTAAACTGTTCAAGCTGTTTTCAGTACACAACAACAACAATAAAAACCATTTATTTCACTTATTGAGATTTCTTTCTCTCATTTTTAATGTCTCATTTAATGCCGCTGCTCTTTTGTGTGTGTGTGTGTGTGTGTGTGTGTGTGTTTCCACGATTCAGAGTTCAGTTTGTTTAAGCGTGATTGGGTCTGTGTGCTAGACGTGTGCATGGGAGCTGAAATCCCACAGGACGTGTGGGTGGTAGAGACGAAGAAATGAACGCAAAGAGAGAGAAAAAATACAGACACAGGCTGTGTGACCGCTGTTTCTAATAACTTTCTCTCATTACTGATATTTATTTCAGAAACAGACAGTATCTCTCTCTCTCTCTCTCTTTCTCTCTCTCTCTCTCTCTCTCGTTTGTTTTGTATGGTATGTAGTTTTAAAAGCTGAACCGAACAGAAAGGTGGAAAACCTTTTCTTTCTATCCGTGTTCGGTCTCATGTCTCCTTATATAACCGAGCCAGATTTACTTTCAGTAAGACTTAGGGAAAAAAAATAGGAATCTTTATTTATAACTTTATAAAAACTTTATAAACAATTTTTGATTCTGAAATTATTATTATTATTATTATTATATTTTATATAATTTTATTACATTTTATAATTATTATTATATTACTTTTAAATTTTTTTATTAGTATATATTTTTATCATTTTATAATTTTTTATTTTTTTTTTTTTTTGAAATACACTATATTGCCAAAAGTATTGGGACACCCCTCCAAATCATTGAATTCAGGTGTTGTTTTTCAGGGGTTGGGCTCAGCCCCTTAGTTCCAGTGAAAGGAACTCTTAATGCTTCAGCTTCATACCAAGACATTTTGAACAATTTCATGTTCTTTGTGGGAACAGTTTGGGGATGACCCCTTCCTGTTCCAACATGACTGCACACCAGTGACCAAGCAAGGTCCATAAAGACATGGATGAGTGAGTTTGGTGTGGAGGAACTGTACAGAGTCCTGACCTCAACCCCATAGAACACCTTTAGACTGTGAGCCAGACCTTCTCGTCCAACATCAGTGACTGACCTCACAAATGTGCTTCTAGAGGAATGGTCAGAAATTCCCATAAACACACTCCTAAACCTTGTGGAAAGCCTTCCCAGAAGAGTTGAAGCTGTTATAGCTGCAAAGGGGCGGGACAACTCCATATTACATTCATGTGCATGTGAAGGCTCGCAGTCTTTGAAGGGGTCATCCCCAAACTGTTCCCACAACGTTGGGAGCATGAAATTGTCCAAAATGTCTTGGTATGAAGCTGAAGCATTAAGAGTTCCTTTCACTGGAACTAAGGGGCCGAGCCCAACCCCTGAAAAACAACACTTGGATTTACTGATTTGGAGGGGTGTCCCAATACTTTTTTTGTGTCCCAATACTTTTATTGTTATTAATTAATTGTACATCATGATAGATTAAATGAATAAATAAAAAGAAAAAAAAGAAAAAAGAGGTAGAGAAAGAGACAGGAAGTGACATCAGCCACTGGCACTTGCTATTGTGAACGTCAGATACACACACAGTCAATCCAGATCAGTTTATAGTGGAAAAATAGGAAGAAAAAGAAAGAAGAGAGGTGGTGTGAAGCGTGTGCAGATATTCATCATGTACTTGCTGTCTGAGTGTCGTGTAAATCACACGCTTTATCAGACGCCACAAAATAGAGTACAAATATTTTCCTCCCTCCTGCTCCTCCATCCGTTTCTCTTCATCCTGTCTTTTTATCCACACAGTAAATAGATGGTCTCCATCAGAGAAGGCCGTGATGGAGGAAAAGTAGAAGTCGTCGTCTTCCCCGTTCTCCGCTGACCTTTTTCCTTTATTACTGGTAAAGATGTAGACGGAGAGATAGCCTGAAGCCTGGAGCTGGACAATCAATCACAGGAAGAGGAAGAGGAGGGGGAGGAAGAGGAAGTATGTAATGAATCTTCCTCTAACCAGCTTTCCAGGGGTGAAGCGTATCCACACGGCTACTATTTCTATCTCGCTTCACTTCACCGCTCGTAATTAACGCCGGAACGTCGTTAAGCGATGGTTGTAACAGCAGTTGAGTGCGGTTTAACAATCTTTACTGCGTGAAGGGTGGAAACGGACGGAGGAAGAGGAGAGGAGGCGGGATCGTCACCCACGCCTCACATACTGCTCACTGGATTATCTAACTCCTTCCCTCGGGGCGGCTATCACAACACAAACCATCCAGACGCTCAAGTGTGGAGAGTTTCATCCCCTGAGCTACAGTATGAGCATGCTCAATAACACACTACACAAACCCCCCTACAGCGCTAACGTCATGTACGCTACATAAACCCTTACAGCGCTAATGTCATGTACGCTACACAAACCCTTACAGCGCTAACGTCATGTACGCTACACAAACCCTTACAGCGCTAACGTCATGTACGCTACACAAACCCTTACAGCGCTAACGTCCTGTACGCTACACAAACCCTTACAGCATTAACGTCATGTACACTACACAAACCCTTACAGCATTAACGTCATGTACACTACACAAACCCTTACAGCATTAACGTCATGTACACTACACAAACCCTTACAGCATTAACGTCATGTACGCTACACAAACCCTTACAGCATTAACGTCATGTACACTACACAAACCCTTACAGCATTAACGTCATGTACACTACACAAACCCTTACAGCATTAACGTCATGTACACTACACAAACCCTTACAGCATTAACGTCATGTACACTACACAAACCCTTACAGCATTAACGTCATGTACGCTACACAAACCCTTACAGCATTAACGTCATGTACACTACACAAACCCTTACAGCATTAACGTCATGTACACTACACAAACCCTTACAGCATTAACGTCATGTACACTACACAAACCCTTACAGCATTAACGTCATGTACACTACACAAACCCTTACAGCATTAACGTCATGTACACTACACAAACCCTTACAGCATTAACGTCATGTACGCTACACAAACCCTTACAGCATTAACGTCATGTACACTACACAAACCCTTACAGCATTAACGTCATGTACACTACACAAACCCTTACAGCATTAACGTCATGTACGCTACACAAACCCTTACAGCATTAACGTCATGTACGCTACACAAACCCTTACAGCATTAACGTCATGTACACTACACAAACCCTTACAGCATTAACGTCATGTACACTACACAAACCCTTACAGCATTAACGTCATGTACACTACACAAACCCTTACAGCATTAACGTCATGTACACTACACAAACCCTTACAGCATTAACGTCATGTACACTACACAAACCCTTACAGCATTAACGTCATGTACACTACACAAACCCTTACAGAGCTAACACAATCTGTACAAAATATAAACATACACTCTGTCCACAATTTGAGTACACAATCTGTCTACTATCTCTCCACACTCTGTCCACAATCTGAGTACAGAATCTGTCCACGCTCTGTATATAATTTAAACCCCATCTGTACACTAATCTGAACATACCAGTCCTCTGAGTGTGTGTGTGTGTGTGTGTGTGTGTGTGTATGTGTGATGTTTTGATCTGTCCTGCTCTCTGATTTTTGGAAGTGCTCCCTCATCTCCTGACTACACACTTGTCCTTGATTTTGTCCTATTTTTTTTTTTTTTTTGCTTCACGATTTCCTCTTTAACCTTTAAACTTTAACCTGCCTTTTTACTACAAGCCTCCATCAGGAATGTGCAGGAATCTGTGAGTGAATCTCGAACAAATTCAACGGTTATTTATTAATTTATTAATTTATTTACTTTCTTACTTTTCATTCTCCACTTTTAAATGACCTGTGCGGTCCTGTAGCTGGAGCGCTCCTAAATACCCGGACCCCCACTGTAACCTTAACCCCAATAACCAAAAAGAACATTTTTCATGTTCATGCTTTTCAAACCTAATCAGGGAAGGAAAATAAACCTTCTTCCTTTTTCGCCCACACAGAAGATGCCCGGTCCCCGCAGGGACAGTAAAACAGTCGACGCTGGTTCGTCCACGTGGATTAGGTGGGTGGATTTAAACAGAGGAAGGAAAAAAAATTACCGCTGATTAAGATTGTTACTGTTTCATCGAGGTCAAAAGATGCAAAATCTCCAAAATAGAATAAATCGCTCGCTTCACAAAGGTCTCCATAGACAACGGATGTAGGCTCCAGTGGACACACAAACAAACCAAGTCTCTAACTAACCAATAACGATCCCTCACACACACACACACACACACCTGTGTGGAACAGCCGTGCTAAGCATAATGCAATATGCGCATATGATTTTTAGAGGTAAAGCAGACAAGGAGATAAGAAATGCATGATGGGAGGGAAATAAAAACATGTCAAAGAATGTATGCATAATATTGTTAAAAGAAGCAGCAGTTCTTGTCTGCAGGAAGAATGGAATATAAGAATATTTAAACTTTAGCGCTCCACCTCTTGACGCTGTCCATACTGTGTTTGGGTTTACAAGGTTCCGATCAAAAATAAAATAAATCTGATTCTGAAATAAATATAAATAAAATGAAATAAATCTGCTTATCCATCCATTTTCTATACCCACTTTATTCCTAATTAGGATCACGGGGATCTGCTGGAGCCTATCCCAGCACACACTGGGCAAAAGGCAGGGGTACACCCTGGACAGGTCACACATACTGTATAGACAGACAACCACACACACGGGCAGTTTAAGCTAACGTACATGTTTTTGGACTGTGGGAGGAAACCAGAGTACCTGGAGTAAACCCATGGGGAGAACATGCAAACTCCACACAGAAAGGCTCCTACCTGCTCAAAGCCAGGATTTGAACCCAGGACCTTCTGACTAAGCCACCGTGCTGCTTACATTCAGCTTCTAAAACGTTGCAGAACCTCTTTGTTTGCATTAAGTTATATGGCATAAACGCAGAAGACCAGCGGTAATTAGCATCAATCTTAGCATGAAGTTGCCATAAAATACCTTCAAGACCGTTCCACTGTTCTACCTTCATGATAATGATGACATAACCGTATTTAATTATGATAGAATAGTAATGATGTCTTTGTGAAACAATATTACTTGACACTCACAGTATACACTCAGCTATAGTGTGTGTGTGTGTGTTTTGTACTCCCATGTGGTGCAACAGAACAGCCTTATTGTGAGATTGTGTGTTCAAACTCAGACAATAGAGCAGCCACAAGTGGGAATGAGTCCTATTGGCTGTGCTGCCTGAAGGGATTTGGGTCCTGATCGAGCATCCTGGGTGGGATCTGGGTCTAGTGTGGGAACTTGATCCTGGACATGTATTCTCGGTGAGATCCTGGTTTTACATTTTGGTTGGGACCTGGGTCCTGGCTGTGCTTCCTTCGTGGGATCTGGTTCCTAGCTGTGCATTTTGGGTGGGATCTGGTTCCTGGCTGTACATTTTGGGTGGGAGCTAGTTCCTTGCTGTGCTTCCTGGGTGGGATCTGGGTCCTGGCTGTACATTTTAGGTGACATCTAGTTCTTGGCTGTACGTTTTGGGTGGGATCTGGGTCTTGGCTGTACATTTTGGGTGGGACCCTGGATCTTGGCTTTGCATAATAGGTGGATCTGGTTCCTGGCTGTGAATGTTGTGTGGGATCTGGTTCCTGGCTGTGCATGTTGGGTTGGATCTGGTTCCTGGCTGTGAATGTTGTGTGGGATCTGGTTCCTGGCTGTGCATGTTGGGTTGGATCTGGTTCCTGGCTGTGCATGCTGGGTTGGATCTGGTTCCTGGCTGTACATTTTCTGTGGGATCTGGGTCCTGGGCATGTATTCTAGATGGGATCCTAGCTGTACATTTTGGGTGGGATCTGGGTCCTGGCTGTACATTTATGGTGGGATCTGGGTCTTGGCTTTACATTTTGGGTGGGATCTGGTGGTTGGCTGTACATTTTGAGTAGGATCTGGTTCCTGGCTGTACATTTTGGGTGGGATCTAGTTCCTTGCTGTGCTTCCTGGGAGGGATCTGGTTCCTGGCTATACATTTTGGGTGGGATCTAGTTATTGGCTGTACGTTTTGGGTGGGATCTGGGTCTTGACTGTACGTTTTGGGTGGGATCTGGGTCTTGACTGTACGTTTTGGGTGGGATCTGGGTCTTGGCTGTACATTTTAGGTGGGATCCTGCATCTTGGCTTTGCATCATGGGTGGGATCTGGTTCCTGGCTGTGAATGCTGTGTGGGATCTGGTTCCTTCAAAGATGACCACCTGAATTACTGCAAATAAGTTCTATTTTTGTTTCGACTGATCAGAGTGATATTGTTCAGATTTATCTCTGTTTAAACAAAGATGACGGCGATTCAGTTTCCTCCTTATTGTTCTGGGTGTAACTGATGTTCCTGCTGCTTTCAGGTCATCCTACAGCTCTTTATCTCTTATCGTCTCTCCTCATCAGTCTGGGAGCATGTTGTGAAATCCAGCATAGCTCAGAGAACCACTAGTTTGCAGTTCTACAAACTTTCTGCCTATACATCATCAAAGCCACCGTCCTGACAGGAATCTTTAAGCTCTATGCTTTGACTCTGTGAAGTTTTCAATATCAGGGTTGTTTATTAATGCTGAGAACTTTAGGAAGCACCTTCACTTTCACTACAATTGCTGCATGAAACTTTTCCTGAGCAAATACACCAGGTGCAGGAGAACATTTATCATTTATTTGCGTCATTTACATCTAGAACTTGATTTTTCTTCATTTTTCTTCATTTTTATTTCAACTCCACATACGCACATATCTAACGTATGTATAAATAGATACACACTATAAATACATTGGAACCTCAACATACGAATTTAATTGGTTCTGGAGGCGAGTTCTTAAGGTGAAATTGTGTATCGCAAAAAAATTTTCCCATAAGAAATAATGTAAATGCAGATAATCTGTTCCAGCCGCCCAAAAATATGACCAATATGACCAATACGAAGTGTCTGTAAACTGTATGGCTGCTTACAAAGAACTGACCCAAGACAAGCATTCCATGTCAAGGGTCCTCACAGGAAGTCATGCCACCAAGCTTGGGCTAAAAATAGAACAGACCACCCACGCCACCTATCTGTCAACAATAAAATACCCGAAAAATCACCTAGCTTTTGAGCGCATGCTGAAGACAACAGTGGTATTGTGGGTTGACTCTTTCTGAACAGCTTTCACTGACTGAAAATAAATTTGCTACAGTTGTCTTTGCTCAGCTTTCCACTGACGCTAAAAGTGTAGAACAGCTCCTGGACGTACACGCGACTTAGCCGGCGTTTGGTTCAGTTCATTCGTTGAAAATGCTTCGTACGCCGAGGAAAATTTTCATGCGAAATTTCAATTCTTAAGGTGAAAATCTGTAAGGGAGGGCATTCGTATGCCGAGTTTCCGCTTTATAACATAACAAATGCAGAAAAAGTGCCTCTACGTTACTTTTTGCCCCCATCACCAGTGGTAACTGTGACTCCAGAGGGTTACAAACATACACACACAGCGCTGTGTAAGACTTCTGCGAACATCGCCTCTGGGAAATGGAGACAGGAGTGCTCTCTATGAATACTGTGGCACTAGAGGTTCATCCGCAGCTCTGTACTGGCGAGTGGAAGTTTTTTAGCAAGTTACTAAATTCCCAGAAGCACCAAAGGAAGCCACATCCCAAAGGACTGTCGGTATGCTCGAGCGGGTCGTCTCGGCTAAATGAGCGTGTCTACATGTAAGGTGGCACTTGATAACTATGGGATGAGATGAGATTGTTGTGTGAGTTGTATGATTGGGTTAAAACTGTCGACATCCCCGCTGTATTTGAATGGCATTAAGTGAGCGAGTATTGGAAAACCGTTCCCTGCCTGAAGAGCAGCAGCAGCAGTTGAGGGATGTTTGTGTGTCCCAGAGGTGTTAAACATAAAAGCTGTGTGTGTGTGTGTGTGTATATGTGTGTGTGTGTGTATATGTGTGTGTGTGTGTGTATATGTGTGTGTGTGTGTGCGTGCATTGATCCGATGCTGTGATGGCTCAGTGCAGGTGGAGTCCCAGGCTGTCTGCTCCGCTATTGAGCAGCGAGACACAAAGCTGGTGGAAACACAAAATTTATCAATGCAACAGAAACCCTGAGAGGATTACAGGATAAACAAGTGGAGGATGAGCAATCGTGCTTTCTCACCCCAGAGTGCTCTCAACACCGATGCAGACAGATAGACCGAGAGAGAGAGAGAGAGAGAGAGAGAGAGAGACAGAATGCGAGAGGTGAGAGAAAAACAGAGAGACTGTGTGCAGTAATGAGTAAGAGCTTCTGGTGTGTGTGTATGTGTGTGTATCTAATGCTATACACTATCTACACAACATCATAGAATTTGTTTTTAAGACTCAACGCACAGGATATAGCGTTAAATATTCCATACACACACACACACTGCCGATCAAAAGTTTCAGAACGCCTCATTTTTCAGTTTTTAAGCTCAAGTCCAGTGAATAGCCTGAAATTGTACAAAATATAAGCGCTAAACTGCCAGAGATGGAAAAAGAGAAGTTTAGTTTACCAAAAAGTGAAAAATAATGTTTCAGGAAAGAAAGTAACGGGTTAAAATCTTAGAGCTGTTCTGCAGCAATGGGAGGAAATTAAGCTGTGAACGTTGATGCTCACAATTTCTACAACATTTTATTCCTTACAAAACCCTCTGTCTGTATAAAAGCAGGGTCTTAAGTGATATTTCTACTGAGTATACTGCTCTCGTAATGGTGAGATAAAGGAAAGAGCGAGAGAGGAAGACAGACAGACCATTATAACCTTTAAAAATCTTTCCTTTAGAGAAATTCCGTGAGGTGTCAGTGAGAAGAGCTTCCTACACCATCAACATGCGCTTGGAAACTGGAGATAACTCTGACAGGAAGTGGTCTGGCAGACCCAAAGCCACAACACAATCAGAAGAAGTCAACAGCTTGCATGATGGGCAGCTCACAGGACAACAGCTTCAAGCAGAGCTTAAGACTGGTGGAAGTAAGCAAGTCTCAGTTTCAACTGTGAAGAGAAGCTGCAGCTTTGACAGGTCAACTGGCAGCAAGAAAGCCACTGCTAAGATGGCAGAAGAAGAAAAAGAGGCTTGCCTGGGCCATGGAGCACTGCCAGTGGACTACTGAAGACTGGGAGAAGGTCTTGAAATCTTGGTTTCATCACACACACTGTCGAGTAGGAAAGGAAGGTTCTTGTGTGTGTGTGTGACACCAACTGTCAAACCTGGAGGAGGAAGTGTGATGGTCTGAAGCCCTTATCCTGGATCCGGAGTCAGCGAGTGAGTGGCAACCTGATCTGAAACTACTACAGCACCATCCAATACCCTCTTTCTTCTGGGGTTCATACTTCAATAAGAAAAGATGACCCAAACCATCTCTAAGTTGGGTCAGAACTACCTTAGAAGAAATGAACAAGACACTAGCATGGAATGTCCAGCACAGTCTCCAGACTTTAACCCTGTTGAGGTGGATTTGGATGAACTAGTGCAACACGTTTGTGGGAACTTCTGCAACAGACTTGGGAAGAACTTTCCGAACATATTTGATTTGATGCCACGAAGGTTAGCTCGGCTGTTATATATGCTAAAGGTTAGCTCGGCTGTTATATATGCTAAAGGTTAGCTCGGCTGTTATATCTGCTAGCACTTTGATGAGCCAAAAATTCGGATTCAATTTTGTTAAACGTGATTTCTTTTATACGTCCAATTGTTTATTTGTTCTATGCTTCGATTTCAGATTACACTGAGATGTTAAACTGTGTAAATTGTAATAAATACAAAAAAAAATGGAAGGATGATTGTGCTACAAAAGTAGGGATTTCCTCCGTGCCTGTCTAAACTGAGACGTCTCACCTGATATTTGTCTTGGTGGTTGAGCTCCGAAAGGTAAGCTGGAAAACGAGGTCAAATCCGAGATTGATTAAACTTTAATTACGGAATGCAAAGGATAAAGGCTTAATGTTTCTTTAACCATATGTGTCATTTTTTCTCTGTGTGTTGGTGTTTATCCAAAGAAATTGCTCAAAAATCACTCACAGCTTCATCGCTTCCTTGTTTTTCACAGAGTCTGATATCAGATCCAGGTACAGGGCGTGGTCTAACGTGTGAAGGCGGGGTTTTGTGTGAATACCTAGTTCTCATTTGCATATTTTTGAATGTTGTTGTTTCAAATGTGACTAAAGAAGGAGAAGAACTTCTTCAGACAGCTAGCACATCCTGGCTGATGGACTAGGTTTGGGATAAAGGGAATCGTTTTAGACGTTAGACAGCCAGCGGACGAGCGTTCTCTTCCTGGAGTCGTCTCGGGGAGTTCTTCACCACGTCGCTGTCGCCTCTGGATCCTTCATCAGGGACTGAAATCTACGTGCTGATGTGTGTCAAGCTGTTTTGTGACTATTAAAAGACAAATAAACTTTTTGGATAAACCGGGCATGTGTTAGAGTCAGGTGTGTGTGTGTGTGTGTGAGAGAGAGAGAGAGAGAGAGAGAGAGAGAGAGAAAGAGAGAGTGACAGAGAGAGAGAAAGAGAGAGTGAGAGAGAGAGAGAGAGAGAGACAGAGAGAGACAGAGAGAGAGAGAGAGAGACAGAGAGAGACAGAGAGAGAGAGAGAGAGAGAGAAAGAGAGAGAGAGACAGACAGACAGACAGCATAGTGTGTAAATTGTCCAGTGTGTACATTAATTAGTGCTTTAGTGTGTGTACACAAAGCAAGCATATGTGAAATAAAGTATGGCTGTGTGACAACCGTGTGTATTGTGTGTGTGTGTGTGTGTGGGAGAGTGGTTTGAATGCACCGAGTCACTTCTAAATGAGGAGTCTTGTATGTCAAACACTCTGTATGAATAAGAAAAGCGAGGCCCTGGGCAAAGCAGGAGATTATTACCCCTCGCCTTCAGCCTCTTACAGCTTATTGTTTTTGTAATATAGCCTGAATATCGCTCGAGGACCATCACTTGCTCTTATTTGTATACTATAAATAAACATGCTGCTCCATATATAATCGGAGAGGAGTAAGGAAGCAGACGCAGGAGGAGCAGGAGCGGGAGAGGGAAGTACTTCTCTGGCTCTTGTGAGTGTTATTATTATTGTTCCCTGTGTGTGATTTGGTCTACGAGTCGGAGGAGAGTGGAGATTTCCACATCACACAGCGAGTTGCTTTACAGTGTGGGAGCTAGGGAAAGGGACCTGGAAGGAAAAGGGGCGTGTCCTTCTGGCCTGTCACCTAGATGTCTGAAAGTGTTAGCATTCCACTCTACAAGCTAGACTCCTAATTACACAAACCATCACTTCAGGCTAGAACAGAACACCTTCTGGAAAAGACAAATTTACCAAAAGCTAAAGTCCACTGAGAAAGCTAGATAAAGCATCAGCATTGCTACGCCTCATCCTATAGCTTCTCTTTTTAATTCAGTTTTATTTGTACATTCTCACAAAGCAGCTTAAATATACACCCATCAAGCATAACATTATGACCACCTGCCTGATATTGTGTTGGTCCACCCGTCCTGCACTGTGTATTCTGACACCTTTCTATCAGAACCAGAATTAACTTCTTCAGCAGTTTGAGCAATAGTAGCTCGTCTGCTGGATCAGATCACACGGGCCAGCCTTCACTCCCCACGTGCATCAATGAGCCTTGGCCATCCATGACCCTGTCGCCGGTTCACCACTGTCCCTTCCTTGGACCACTTCTGATAGATACTGACCACTGCAGACACCCCACAAGAGCTGCAGTTTTGGAGATGCTCTGATCCAGTGGTCTTAGCCATCACAATTTGGCCCTTCATCAAAAGATGTGATGGTGGTGAGGAAAAGCTCCCTGAGATGATAAGAAGAAGATGAAGAAACCTTGAGAGGAACCAGACTCTAAAGGGAACCTTACATTTCAGTCATTTGGCAGACTTGGCATTATCCAGAGTGACTTACATTTTATCTCATTCTGAGGGTTAAGAGCCTTGTTCAAGAGCCTGGTGGTGGCAGCAGCTTGGTGGACCTGGGATTTGAGCTCACGACCTACTGATCAGTAGTCCAACACCTTAGCCACCAAGTGATCACATCCCTGCGAACCTCAGGAGGAACCTCATCACCACTGACACAGTGAGACTGTAGAGTGAGATTATAAATCATTTCCCTTCTATATCTGAAAAACTACACCGTCACGTGCAGTGAGGTAACCAGGAGCTTTGGAGCAAATTATGAAAGTGAGCATCAGCGTAATTAGTTTTAACATGAAGTCTTGATGGAGATGATGGAGACCTCAGCTTAAAACTGATCACAGCTATTCCTGTTCATGTTTTTTTTGGCTTCCTGGCCAGGGGTAAGTGAGATGGGGTGGACTTCCTGGCATAACCTTATCTGAGTTCGTCATGGATTCAGGGAATCATATTAAAAGTCATGGGCCTGAAGCATTATACCTGCCTCACCTGGCCTGTAGCTAAATATTACAGATATTGGTGTAGCAATAATTCATAACTCCATATATTGCGATGCAAAAAAGTGGAAATATCAGAATTCTATTAACGATGCATCTAATCCAATCACACTTACTGGTCAAACAGCAGATGACCAAATCTATACAAAACTAAATATAACCAGTTTTAACACAATGCACACAATCATTAATACACAGTTAAGTCAGTGACAGTTCACCTGGACATTGGAGCTACCAGGACTCTGAATCTTAACTTCAGTCTCAAATCAATCAATCAATCAATCATATCAGGTGTCTCCATTCCTGTTGTCGCACAGGTGAGTTTACCGAGTTTAGAACCCAGTCATGTTCAGAACCCGAGCATGAATTCATGGTAGGTTTAGGTCTGGAAAAACGCGCATGAATAAATCGATGTTATCGAACTATTTTACTGGGGAGTGTGTGTGTGTGTGTGTGTGTGTGAAGTGTGCCTCGATTCACCTCTTTGAAATTCAAGTCTTGAAAACTGAAGTAAAAATAAATAAATCGCTAGCAGAGAAATCATTATGGCTGTTAATATTAAAGTCATGGAAATTCAGGAGATATAACCAGAGAGTGTACACACACACACACACACACACACAGCAAATAAGCCATAACCAATCCTAAGATATCACAACACAGAACAAACAATAAAAAAAAATATTTTAATGGCTGTCTTTGTTTCAGACACTGTCTGTCTGTCTGTTTATCTATCTTTCTGTCTCAAAGCCTGTCTCTCCATTTAAAAATCTGTCTGACTCTCAGTCTTTCTGTCTGTATGTGTCTAAAAGACTGTCCGTCTGTCTCAGTCTGTTTGTCTCACAATCTGTCTGTCTCACAGCCTGTCCTCCTACGTGTCCCTCTCATAGGCTGTCCTTCTATCTGTATGCCTCACAGGCTGGCTGGCTGTCTCTCACAGGCTGTCCATCTCTCTCACAGTCTGTCCATCTCACAGTTTGTCTCTGTCTCTCACAGACTGTCCTTCTGTCTCACAGTCCGTCTCTCTCAGTCTGTTTGTCTCACAATTTGTCTGTCTTACAGGCTGTCCTTCTATCTGTCTTTTCCATAGTCTGTCTGTCTCACAATCTGTCTGATATACAGTCTGTCCCTCAGTCTGTTTGTCTCACAAGTTGTCTGTCTTACAGGCTGTCCTTCTATCTGTCTGTCTCACAATCTGTCTGATTTACAGTCTGTCTGACAGTCTGTCTCCCATTCTGTCTGTCTCTCAGACTGTTTGTCTCAGGCTGTCCATCGATCTGTCTGTTTCACAGTCTGTCGGTGTCTCACAGGCTGTCTGTCTGTCACACAGATTGTCTGTGTCTCACAGACTGTCTATCTCAGTCAGGTTCTCTCACAGTTTGTCTGTCTCACAGTCTCTCTCACAGATTGTCTGTCTGTCTGTCTCACAGACTGTCCGTCTCAGTCAGTATCTTTCATAATATGTCTGATTTACAGTCTGTCTCACAGTCTGTCTCCTGTTCTGTCTGTCTCTCAGTCCATCTTTCTGTCTATCCAGCTGTTAAAACTTCCATTCCCCTTCCCTCTCTCTATACTGTATCTCACTTTATAATCTCTGGATTCTATACAAAGATGGAAGCGAGTTCCAGTGTTGCGGCTGCGGCGCTGCAGCCCGTCTGCACTCGCTCCCTTTCCGGCAAACCTCGCGGTAATTACTGTTTATCAAAACAACCACTCTTTTAGTGTGTCTAATTAATTAGACTTTAGCACAATGTTGTATTGTATAAACACGGCGCACTGACAGCTGATCTGCCTGTGAAAAGAGAAGTTTACTCGCCGCAGTCAGGTGGGAAAAGCGCTGCAACACGTTCGTATGCGACGGTAATCTGAGACGCTTTCTAAAGACAGTCTTGTCAAGTCAATCTATTCAGATGCAAACGCCGAGCGAACAGATCCACGTCTCCTGACAAAGGAATCGCTCAGCGCACGCCGCCGGGTTTAGAGTCTCCGTGTGCCGACGCCAACGATCCCGTGAAGAGCGTGACAATAGCTCGCTAAAAAAAGAAAAAAGAAAAAGAACTGAAATTCTTGAAAACAGAGTGAGAAAAGAGAGGAAGTTTCCTGGGGGATGAGTTTGAGGTGAGATAAACATACTTGAGAATGCTTACGAATTTTTATTTTCTTTCTGAGACCACACAACCTCAAAATTCCCTGAATTTTTGTGAAATCTGCCCACTGGAAAACCGCCCGAGTGAAACGTTCCGAAATATTCCAGACGTAAGGCTGCACAAACCTAAATATTTGTTCGGTCGGATTTTTAACAAGCAGTTGATTCAATTCCAGGCGGAGATTAATGACCATCGTTTTAGGTTTTTTTTTCGACGTATTCGTGCTGGCGTAGATCACATCAGCTAGCCGGCGGCACCCGGGCATTTCGTCACCCGGAGCTGCTATAAGGATAGAGATATATAGCTGATCATTTCCTGTCTGTTGGAAACAATCTTCCTTAAGGGTTAGCGCTGCGAGCCCAGCGGTGAGCGTTTCCATTTAGGTAACAGAGTTTATTTATCTTTTATCTCGTGATGAAGCTAGCAGAGAGTCTGGATCTACTGCTGCAATTCACTTAGACAACCAACATGACGCTCCGCTAGCGAGAGCTGTCAGATTCCTTTAAAACCTGCGACTTCATTCATGGAAATATTTCGCATTCTAACTCATTGGAATATTAATGAGACAGCTCGAGCATCGGTGTGAGCGCTACACGTTCTGCTAATCCTAAACAGCCTCCAGTGGGTTTGATCTCTTTTTGATAAAGATGGCTGATATTCACTCGGGGAATCTTCATCATTAATCAGTCACACTGTCAGAAATCTATTCAAAATAATTGCCTTGAATTCCTTCCATCCTGAAAGATTAAAATCTTTATCATTAACATGCGATCTTGTTAGTTTAATCATCATCATCATCATCATCTATTTTCACCTAGGTAGGTTTAGTTTCCTACGTTACCCATAATGCAGTTGGAGTACCTGTTGATAGCGGTGCAGGTTTAGGTTTGGATTTAGCCTGTGCTTCATCTCCACTTAAAGAGAGTGATACGGCGGCGCTTTAGCGCTTCAGTCTGTCAGGTTCTCTCACATCCTCGTCCTCACTCTGCCCAAACAGATCAGCTTCAGAAGCTTCAAACTCCACGCCAACGCCACAGTCTGTCTGTCAGTCTCACAGTCTTCCTGGCCCAGTCTTCTGTCTGTCTCACAGGCTGTCCGTCTCCCACAGTCTTTCTAGCTCAGCCTGGCTATCTGTCTCACAATCTGTCTCACAATCTGTCTCACAGACTCACTGTCTGTCTATCTCACATAATCTTTCTAGCCCAGTCTGTCTGTCTCACATGGTCTTTCTAGCCTTGTCTGTCTGTCTGTCTCACAGGCTGTCTGTCTGTCTCACATGGTCTTTCTAGCCCTGCCTGTCTGTCTGTCTCACAAGCTGTCTGTCTGTCTGACATGGTCGTTCTAGCCCTGTCCGTCTGTCTGTCTGACATAGTCTTTCTAGACCAGGCTGTCTATCTGTCTTACACAGTCTTTCTAACCCAGTCTGTCTGTCTCACAGGCTGTCTGTCTCACATAGTCTTTCTAGCCCAGTCTGTCTGTCTCACAGGCTGTCTCTCTGTCTCACATAGTCTTTCTAGCCTAGTCTGTCTGTCTGTCTCACAGGCTGTCTCTCTGTCTCACATAGTCTTTCTAGCCTAGTCTGTCTGTCTGTCTCACAGGCTGTCTCTCTGTCTGACATAGTCTTTCTAGCCCAGGCTGTCTGTCTGTCTCACAGGCTGTCTGTCTGTCTGACATAGTCTTGCAAGCCCAGGCTGTCTGTCTGTCTGTCTCACATGGTCATTCTAGCCCTGTCTGTCTGTCTCACAGGCTGTCTGTCTGTCTGACAATCTTTCTAGCCCAGTCTGTCTGTCTGTCTGTCTCACAAACATAGCTGTCTATCTGGCTTACAGTCAGTCTGTCTCACAGGCTGTCTGTCTGTCTCACACAGTCGTTCTAGCCTAGTCTGTCTGTCTGTCTCACAGAATAGCTGTCTGTTTGTCTGTGAGGCTTTCTGCCTGTCAGTCTCACAGTCTGTCTCAAAATCTGCCTCTCTGTCTGTCTGTCTGGCCGACTGACTCATAGTCTGTCCATCTGTCGGTCTCACAGACTGTCCATCTGTCTGTCTCAAAGGCTGTTCATATGTCTGTCTCAGAACCGAATCTTTCACTGGAATAGAGTCGTATAGCTGCATTGCATTGTGGGACTTCTTGAAAGTGCTGTGTTTAGAAGGAGCTAAAAATAAAACCTCACAGCCGTGTAACATCAGAGGCAACGAACAGAACCGCTAACATCTCACAGAAATACAGTGTGAACGGATAAATTAGCATAACAATCATTTTAATAAGAAATCATTTGAATGAGATGAGCGTATTGAACATGTGTCTGTAGTTTCAGTGCTGCACTAACTCCTGGAGTATCAGGGGAACTGTAGATCTGTTCTAACATGAGGATCTGTTTTTGATGGAGACTATAAAGCACTAAGTGCACGTCGCTCTAGTTGCTCAGGACGTCTGCCAAATGCCGTAAATGTAAATGCGCTCTCCTCTTGCCCCGTTGCCCCGGCCCGACGTCTTACATTGGAATATTAGGTTAGGAAAACACTCGGCCGTTTCAGATTCGCGTTAATGCGACTGCAGCTTAACACGGCTGAAAACCTGAGGTGAACAAACGCACGGGGTTTAAAGTGTGTAAGTCACATTAGTTACGATCGATATCTCCTACTTCTCTACTCAAGCTGTGTGTGGAGATGTGTGAGAGCTGTGTGTGGAGCAATGTGCGAGAACGCTGTGTGGAACGATGTGTGAGAGCTGTGTGTGGAGCGATGTGTGAGAGCTGTGTGTGGAGATGTACAAGAGTTGTGTGTTGAGTGATGTGCGTGAGCTGTGTGTGTAGATGTACGAGAGTTGTGTGTTGAGCGATGTGTGAGAGCTGTGTGTGGAGATGTACGAGAGTTGTGTGTTGAGCGATGTGCGAGAGCTGTGTGTGGAGATGTGCGAGAGTTGTGTGTTGAGCGATGTGCGAGAGCTGTGTGTGGAGATGTACGAGAGTTGTGTGTTGAGCGATGTGCGAGAGCTGTGTGTGGAGATGTGCGAGAGCTGTGTGTGGAGATGTGCGAGAGCTGTGTGTTGAGCGATGTGCGAGAGCTGTGTGTGGAGATGTGCGAGAGCTGTGTGTGGAGATGTGCGAGAGCTGTGTGTGGAGCAATGTGTGAGAGCCGTTTGTGCGGAGATGTACAAGACCTGTGTGTAGAATGATGTGTGAGAGGTGTGTGTAAAGTGATGCGCGAGAGCTGTGTGAAGCGATGTGCAACAGCTGTGTGGAGTGATGTGCAAGAGAGGTATGTAGAGAGATGCTAGAGTGGTGTGTATTGAGATGTGCGAGATATGTGTGTGGAGCAATGTGTGAGAGCTGCATGTAGAATGATGTGTGAGAGCTGCATGTAGAATGATGTGTGAGAGCTGCATGTAGAATGATGTGAAAGCTGTGTGTGGTGATGTGAAAGAGCTGTGTGTGGAGTGATGTGAAAGAGCTGCATGTAGAATGGTGTGAGAGCTGCATGTAGAATGATGTGCGAGAGCTGTGTGTTGAGTTATGTGCGAGAGCTGTGTGTAGCGATGTGAAAGCTGTGTGTGGAGTGATGTGAAAGAGCTGCATGTACAATAATGTGTGAGAGCTGCATGTAGGATGATCTGTGAGAGCAGCATCTAGTATGATGAGCGAGAGCTGCTTGTGGAGCCATGTGCAAGAGCTGTGTATAGAATGATGTGCGAGAGCTGTGTATAGAATGATGTGTGAGAGCTGTGTGTAGAATGATGTGCAAGAGCTGTGTATAGAATGATGTGCGAGAGCTGTGTATAGAATGATGTGTGAGAGCTGTGTGTAGAATGATGTGTGAGAGCTGTGTGTAGAATGATGTGCGAGAGCTGTGTATAGAATGATGTGTGAGAGCTGTGTGTAGAATGATGTGCGAGAGCTGTGTGTAGAATGATGTGTGAGAGCTGTGTGTAGAATGATGTGTGAGAGCTGCTTGTGGAGTGATGTGTGAGAGCTGTGTGTAGAATGATGTGTGAGAGCTGTGTGTAGAATGATGTGTGAGAGCTGTGTGTAGAATGATGTGTGAGAGCTGCTTGTGGAGTGATGTGTAAGAGCTGTGTGTAGAATGATGTGCGAGAGCTGCTTGTGGAGTGATGTGTGAGAGCTGTGTATAGAATGATGTGTGAGAGCTGTGTGTAGAATGATGTGCGAGAGCTGTGTGTAGAATGATGTGCGAGAGCTGCTTGTGGAGTGATGTGTGAGAGCTGTGTGTAGAATGATGTGTGAGAGCTGTGTGTAGAATGATGTGTGAGAGCTGTGTATAGAATGATGTGTGAGAGCTGTGTGTAGAATGATGTGTGAGAGCTGTGTGTAGAATGATGTGTGAGAGCTGTGTGTAGAATGATGTGTGAGAGCTGTGTGTAGAATGATGTGTGAGAGCTGCTTGTGGAGTGATGTGTGAGAGCTGTGTGTAGAATGATGTGTGAGAGCTGTGTGTAGAATGATGTGTGAGAGCTGTGTGTAGAATGATGTGTGAGAGCTGTGTGTAGAATGATGTGTGAGAGCTGTGTGTAGAACGATGTGTGAGAGCTGTGTGTAGAATGATGTGAGAGCTGTGTGTAGAATGATGTGTGAGAGCTGTGTGTAGAACGATGTGTGAGAGCTGTGTGTAGAATGATGTGTGAGAGCTGTGTGTAGAATGATGTGTGAGAGCTGTGTGTAGAATGATGTGCGAGAGCTGCTTGTGGAGTGATGTGTAAGAGCTGTGTGTAGAATGATGTGCGAGAGCTGCTTGTGGAGTGATGTGTGAGAGCTGTGTATAGAATGATGTGTGAGAGCTGTGTGTAGAATGATGTGTGAGAGCTGTGTGTAGAATGATGTGTGAGAGCTGTGTGTAGAATGATGTGTGAGAGCTGTGTGTAGAATGATGTGCGAGAGCTGTGTGTAGAATGATGTGTGAGAGCTGTGTGTAGAATGATGTGCGAGAGCTGTGTGTAGAATGATGTGTGAGAGCTGTGTGTAGAATGATGTGTGAGAGCTGTGTGTAGAATGATGTGTGAGAGCTGTGTGTAGAATGATGTGCGAGAGCTGTGTGTAGAATGATGTGCGAGAGCTGCTTGTGGAGTGATGTGTGAGAGCTGTGTGTAGAATGATGTGCGAGAGCTGCTTGTGGAGCGATGTGTGAGAGCTGTGTGTAGAATGATGTGTGAGAGCTGTGTGTAGAATGATGTGCGAGAGCTGCTTGTGGAGTGATGTGTGAGAGCTGTGTGTAGAATGATGTGCGAGAGCTGCTTGTGGAGTGATGTGCGAGAGCTGCTTGTGGAGTGATGTGTGAGAGCTGTGTGTAGAATGATGTGTGAGAGCTGTGTGTAGAATGATGTGTGAGAGCTGTGTGTAGAATGATGTGCGAGAGCTGCTTGTGGAGTGATGTGCGAGAGCTGCTTGTGGAGTGATGTGTGAGAGCTGTGTGTAGAATGATGTGCGAGAGCTGCTTGTGGAGTGATGTGCGAGAGCTGCTTGTGGAGTGATGTGTGAGAGCTGTGTGTAGAATGATGTGTGAGAGCTGCTTGTGGAGTGATGTGTAAGAGCTGTGTGTAGAATGATGTGCGAGAGCTGCTTGTGGAGTGATGTGTGAGAGCTGTGTAGAATGATGTGTGAGAGCTGTGTGTAGAATGATGTGCGAGAGCTGCTTGTGGAGTGATGTGCGAGAGCTGCTTGTGGAGTGATGTGTGAGAGCTGTGTGTAGAATGATGTGTGAGAGCTGCTTGTGGAGTGATGTGCGAGAGCTGCTTGTGGAGTGATGTGTGAGAGCTGTGTGTAGAATGATGTGCGAGAGCTGCTTGTGGAGTGATGTGTGAGAGCTGTGTGTAGAATGATGTGCGAGAGCTGCTTGTGGAGTGATGTGTGAGAGCTGTGTGTAGAATGATGTGCGAGAGCTGCTTGTGGAGTGATGTGTGAGAGCTGTGTGTAGAATGATGTGCGAGAGCTGCTTGTGGAGTGATGTGTGAGAGCTGTGTGTAGAATGATGTGCGAGAGCTGCTTGTGGAGTGATGTGTGAGAGCTGTGTGTAGAATGATGTGCGAGAGCTGCTTGTGGAGTGATGTGTGAGAGCTGTGTGTAGAATGATGTGCGAGAGCTGCTTGTGGAGTGATGTGTGAGAGCTGTGTGTAGAATGATGTGCGAGAGCTGCTTGTGGAGTGATGTGTGAGAGCTGTGTGTAGAATGATGTGCGAGAGCTGCTTGTGGAGTGATGTGTGAGAGCTGTGTGTAGAATGATGTGCGAGAGCTGCTTGTGGAGTGATGTGTGAGAGCTGTGTGTAGAATGATGTGCGAGAGCTGCTTGTGGAGTGATGTGTGAGAGCTGTGTGTAGAATGATGTGTGAGAGCTGCTTGTGGAGTGATGTGTAAGAGCTGAGAGAAGAAACAGAAAGAAAGAAAGACAGACTAAAGGTAAGATGGACTCGGAGGACGACTCCTGATGCCGACAGAAAATATTCTTAAGCTAGGAGCTAATACATTTTAACGTAGCGCGGCTCGGGTCTCTTGTTTATCTGTAAATGTTGTTTGCTGTGTTTTCCTCAACCCGTGTGGTCCTGACTCGCTGTGTTAATTAATCCGACTAATAAGAACAATCCCTCTGTCCACCAGCAGGGGGTGGGATTCTGAACGACTAGCTACTGACCTACAGGAAGCAGGTTTATTTTTGTTTTTTGGCTGTTTCTCGTCCACTAGAACTGGGCAAACTGTATACAAGTATATTTTCAAATGAGATATATGATGATCACGTTTTTATCGATATAGCTCGGTGTTGTATATGATCTGTGTGCCCCGCCCACTCGCTCACAATTTCTTTCGCAACGTAGATGATTACGCTTTTACAAAATAAACCTGTCACCTAAACCTGAGAGGTACATTTGTTGTGCTTTTTATCTAACAGTCATAAGCGTGGTGGTGGTGGTGTCTCAAATGGTTAAGGCTCTGGGTCGTTGATTGGGTTTTAAGCCCCTGCACCACCAAGCTGGCACCGTTGGGCTCTTGAGCAAGGCCCCCAACCCACCCTGCTCCAGGGGTGGCTGACCCTGCGCTCTGACCCGAACCCCCCAGGGATTTCACTGTGCAGTTGTGATAAACACAACTTAACTTAGCCTTTGGATGTTTGATTGGCGTTTACGCAGTTTGCCCCCTTGTGGATGGAAAAGGAATAACACTGATGTAGCGTTTTCTGCAGTCACTTAGCCTGCTTATAAACACGCACTTGATATTCGAAATAGTTTAAATAAAAAAACCTCTCTCTCGTTGTGTCTTCTCCGCCTTCATCCTGCAGCTCACATCCTCTCTCATGCTCTCTGGTACATTTCCTCCTCTTCCCATGCTTTAGAATCAATGAAACATCTCCATGAGCTTTCCTTCCCTCAGACTTATGAATAAATTCTGCATTAGCTGAAGGAGCTGCTTGTTCCCATCTGACGTTCACCACACCGTCACGGACCACGGAGGTCTACCTGTTCACTCCGGGAAGAGCCGAGTCCGGGAACACCGGGTACTGGGAGAATATCGGCAATGACAAATAAATCAATAAATCAATAAAGAACTACTAAAGGACACGGTTCTCCATCTGCAGGGCTCACTACCACATTACACTACATACACACACACTCTACACACTACATACACACACACTCTACACACTACATACACACACACTACATACACATCATACACACATACTACACACAAACTACATACACTTCATACACACACACTACACACACATCATACACACAAACTACGTACACATCATACACACACACTACATACACATCATACACACACACTACATACACATCATACACACACACTACACACACATCATACACACAAACTACGTACACATCATACACACACACTACACACAAACTACATACACTTCATACACACACACTACACACACATCATACACACAAACTACGTACACATCATACACACACACTACATACACATCATACACACACACTACACACAAACTACATACACATCATACACACACACTACACACACATCATACACACAAACTACGTACACATCATACACACACACTACACACACATCATACACACATACTACATACACATCATACACACACACTACACACAAACTACATACACTTCATACACACACACTACACACACATCATACACACAAACTACGTACACATCATACACACACACTACATACACATCATACACACACACTACATACACATCATACACACACACTACACACACATCATACACACAAACTACGTACACATCATACACACACACTACATACACATCATACACACAAACTATGTACACATCATACACACACACTACACACACATCATACACACAAACTACGTACACATCATACACACACACTACACACACATCATACACACAAACTACGTACACATCATACACACACACTACATACACATCATACACACACACTACATACACATCATACACACAAACTACACACACATCATACACACACACTACATACACATCATACACACACACTACATACACATCATACACACAAACTACACACACATCATACACACAAACTACGTACACATCATACACACACACTACATACACATCATACACACAAACTATGTACACATCATACACACACACTACACACACATCATACACACAAACTACGTACACATCATACACACACACTACACACACATCATACACACAAACTACGTACACATCATACACACACACTACATACACATCATACACACACACTACACACAAACTACATACACTTCATACACACACACTACACACACATCATACACACAAACTATGTACACATCATACACACACACTACACACACATCATACACACAAACTACGTACACATCATACACACACACTACACACACATCATACACACAAACTACGTACACATCATACACACACACTACATACACATCATACACACACACTACACACAAACTACATACACTTCATACACACACACTACACACACATCATACACACAAACTACGTACACATCATACACACACACTACACACAAACTACATACACTTCATACACACACACTACACACACATCATACACACATACTACATACACATCATACACACACACTACACACAAACTACATACACTTCATACACACACACTACATACACATCATACACACAAACTACACACAAACTACACACACATCATACACACAAACTACACACACATCATACACACACTACACACACATCATACACACAAACTACACACACATCATACACACAAACTACACACACATCATACACACACACTACACACACATCATACACACAAACTACACACACATCATACACACAAACTACACACACATCATACACACACACTACACACACATCATACACACACACTACACACACATCATACACACACACTACACACAAACTACATACACTTCATACACACACACTACACACAAACTACATACACATCATACACACACACTACACACAAACTACATACACATCATACACACACACTACACACACATCATACACACACACTACACACACATCATACACACACACTACACACAAACTACATACACATCATACACACAAACTACATACACATCATACACACACACTACATACACATCATACACACACACTACACACAAACTACATACACATCATACACACACACTACACACACATCATACACACACACTACACACAAACTACATACACATCATACACACACACTACACACACATCATACACACAAACTACATACACATACACACACACTCTACACACTACATACACACACACTCTACACACTATACACTCTACACACTACATACACACACACTCTACACACTATACACTCTACACACTACATACACACACACTCTACACACTACATACCCACACACTCTACACACTACATACACACACACTCTACACACTACATACACACACACTCTACACACTATACACTCTACACACTACATACACACTATACACACTACACACTACATACACACACACTCTACACACTATACACTCTACACACTACATACACACACACTCTACACACTATACACTCTACACACACACCACACACTAAATATACACACAGTCTACACACTACATACACACTATACACACTACACACTACATACACACACACTCTACACACTACATACACACACACTACACACTACATACACACTATACACACTACACACTACATACACACACACTCTACACACTACATACACACACTCTACACACTACATACACACTATACACACTACACACACTCTACACACTATACACTCTACACACTACATACACACACACTCTACACACTATACACTCTACACACACACTACACACTACATACACACACACTCTACACACTACATACACACACACTCTACACACTACATACACACACACTCTACACACTATACACTCTACACACACACTACACACTACATACACACACACTCTACACACTACATACACACTATACACACTACACACTACATACACACACACTCTACACACTACATACACACACACTACACACTACATACACACTATACACACTACACACTACATACACACACACTCTACACACTACATACACACACTCTACACACTACATACACACTATACACACTACACACTACATACACACACACTCTACACACTATACACTCTACACACTACATACACACACACTCTACACACTATACACTCTACACACACACTACACACTACATACACACACACTCTACACACTACATACACACTATACACACTACACACTACATACACACACACTCTACACACTACATACACACACACTACACACTACATACACACTATACACACTACACACTACATACACACACACTCTACACACTACATACACACACTCTACACACTACATACACACTATACACACTACACACTACATACACACACACTCTACACACTATACACTCTACACACTACATACACACACACTCTACACACTATACACTCTACACACACACTACACACTACATACACACACACTCTACACACTACATACACACTATACACACTACACACTACATACACACACACTCTACACACTACATACACACACACTACACACTACATACACACTATACACACTACACACTACATACACACACACTCTACACACTATACACTCTACACACTACATACAACTTCAAAATAAATAAAAAATAAAATAAAATAAACACAAGGTTGGAGCAGAATGACATTTTCAGTTACACAATAACGGAATAGATGCTTTTGAGCGTACGTGCTATTAAGACATGGGGAAAAAAACCACAAGTTCTGTCACAGTTAATGAAGTAATTAATGAGAGTTAGTTCATGATAACGATCTAATTAAGCGTAATTAACACTGGTTATTAGCGGAACAGGTTTTCGGATGGATTCCTGACACTGCGTCCTGCTTGAAATGTCAGACAGAGAGGCATTTTTTTCTGAAGTTAAAGCCTGAAAATGATCAATCAATAAAGCCATACAGGAGCACAAGATGGAACTCACGTCTCTCTCTCTCTCTCTCTCTCTCTCTCTCTGAATGAGAGCGTCTCAGATTTTCAATTTGCAACTTCAATTATGTTCCAACATACAGCCTGATGTGCTCTTTTATCTCGGGTGATACGGAGGAGAGTGGCCCTACGTCTACATTTATCCTCTATTTGTCCTTTCTCACTTGTTTCTTTCCCATAACCATACTATTGTGTGTGTGTGTGTGTGAAATATAAATTCCGTGCATTAAACTGAAATTCTCGCAGCTCTGTCTGGATTATCGATCATCACTGATCGAATTTGATTATTGTTTCTCGGAGATGCTTTTCTGCTCAGCGTGGCTGTACAGAGTGGTTTATAGCCCATGAGCTGAATAGCCTTCCTGTCAGCTCCACCCTGTCTGACCTCTGACCTCTCTCACCGTCAAAGCCACTTTCCGCAAAATTCTCAGGATGTATCTGTATGACTTTATGCACTGTGTATGTCCTTCAGGGTCAGTTTATGCAGACAGACAGACGGCCAGACAGAGTCTGTGAGGCAGAGAGCTTGTAAAACAGGCCGACAGTCTGTGAGACATGTAAGACAGACAGACAGTCTGAGAGACAGAGAGACTGTCAGACAGACAAACAGACAGAGACAGTCGGTGAGAGGGAGAGAATGTCAAACAGATGGAAGAGTGAGAGAAAGAAAGAATGTCAGACAGACTGAAAGGAGGACAAACAAGACAGACAGTTTGTAAGACGTGAGACAGACAGACAGTCTGAGAGAGAATGTCAGATAGACAGTCTATGAGACAGAGAGAATGTCAGACAGACAAAGAGACAGACAAGCAGTCTGAGAGAGTCTGTCAGACAGACAGACAGTCTGTGAGACTGACAGAATGTCAGACAGACAGACAGACAGAGAGTGAGACAGTCCTGGAGGGATGGATTATCCTCCATATACAGCAGTCTAGAAACATATACTGCACACACACACACACACACACACACAGCTGTTTTTCCTTTAATTTGTGAGTGTACTTTGTTTAATTTGTGAGTGGTGTGTTTATATAAGCGGTCAATAGGCTGCTGCTTTTGAAGACATCTGAAAACCAGAGTTTTTAAAAAAACGAGAGCGTCTGTAAGGAGCAGTAAAATGGAGGGATGAGATCGCCTTGAGGATGCCTGTGGTTGTGTGTTAGCTTTTGTTTGCGGTGTGTGTGGTCAGATTCATCCTCCAGCACGGTCACTCTGTGAGCTGCTCTTCACACACGTCCGTGTTTAAGGTAGGTAGCAGCGCTTAAACAAGCGTTAGAGAGAGTTACACACCAGCACACACCCTGCTGTGGATTACTGTCACTCATCTATCTGCTCAGGGCTTTCTGCTCTTTTCTACAAACCCGAGGTCAAGGCTAGAAAACTCGGACAGCGGTCAGCGCCGTGTGTGTCTCCGTGTCCAGCCTTGGTGTCTGTGTCCTGTAAAGGGCTCCTTCATCCCTTCATCCATCAGTCTAACTGTGTGCTGTTTCATTTCCACACAAAACCGCCCCAGGTACAGCTGCCCTGGGGCAAAATGTTAACATGGGTTATTTTTTACACAGTCCAGCGATACGGTACAATCAGGATACTGGTTAGTTTAACTAATGTGAAAAAAACTCAACAGAGCACACTGATTTCCCTGCTGAGGAAAATATAACACACACACACAGTTATTCATTCATACACTCATTCACACACACACACACACAGTTATTCATTCATTCACTCATTCACACACACACACACAGTTATTCATTCATACACTCATTCACACACACACACACAGTTATTCATTCATTCACTCATTCACACACACACACACAGTTATTCATTCATTCACTCATTCACACACACACACACACACACAGTTATTCATTCATTCACTCATTCACACACACACACACACAGTTATTCATTCATTCACACACACACACACAGTTATTCATTCATTCACACACACACACACAGTTATTCATTCATTCACTCATTCACACACACACACACACAGTTATTCATTCATTCACACACACACACACACACAGTTATTCATTCATACACTCATTCACACACACACACAGTTATTCATTCATTCACTCATTCACACACACACAGTTATTCATTCATTCACTCATTCACACACACACACAGTTATTCATTCATTCACACACACACACACACACACAGTTATTCATTCATACACTCATTCACACACACACACAGTTATTCATTCATTCACTCATTCACACACACAGTTATTCATTCATTCACTCATTCACACACACACACAGTTATTCATTCATTCACTCATTCACACACACAGTTATTCATTCATACACTCATTCACACACACACACAGTTATTCATTCATTCACTCATTCACACACACACAGTTATTCATTCATTCACTCATTCACACACACACACAGTTATTCATTCATTCACTCATTCACACACACACACAGTTATTCATTCATTCACTCATTCACACACAGTTATTCATTCATTCACTCATTCACACACACACACAGTTATTCATTCATTCACTCATTCACACACACAGTTATTCATTCATTCACTCATTCACACACAGTTATTCATTCATTCACTCATTCACACACAGTTATTCATTCATTCACTCATTCACACACACACACAGTTATTCATTCATTCACTCATTCACACACACACAGTTATTCATTCATTCACACACACACACACAGTTATTCATTCATTCACTCATTCACACACACACAGTTATTCATTCATTCACTCATTCATACACACACACAGTTATTCATTCATTCACTCATTCACACACACACAGTTATTCATTCATTCACACACACACACACAGTTATTCGTTCATTCACTCATTCATACACACACAGTTATTCATTCATTCACTCATTCACACACACACAGTTATTCATTCATTCACTCATTCACACACACACACAGTTATTCATTCATTCACTCATTCATACACACACACAGTTATTCATTCATTCACTCATTCACACACACAGTTATTCATTCATTCACTCATTCACACACACACAGTTATTCATTCATTCACACACACACACACACACACAGTTATTCATTCATTCACACACACACACACACACAC
>NC_080712.1:3842645-3875145 GCF_019097595.1 Hemibagrus wyckioides
AGGCTACCTGAGGGGAACATAAAATAGGAATAAATCCTAGTCCAAAAAAATAATAAAATTCACACACATTTCTAAGAAGAGAGGATTCTTCATTACTGCGTCCACTGTCTCTAATTTGTCTGGTATTACAATCTTTACAAACTTCAGTGAAAAGCACGAAGGTATAGCCTCCAAATCTGGAAATATACGAGGGTCTATGATATCAATATCGTGATAAATGACATCACAGTGCGCTTTTCAGGAATATCGCTGCCATCATGAAGACACACCTCAGGCCAAAACTGGGACTTTACCTGCACATGAATGTAATATGGAGTTGGCCCGCCTTTTCCTGGGAAGGCTTTCCACAAGGTTTAGGAGTGTGTTTATGGGAATTTTTGACCATTCCTCTAGAAGCGCATTTGTGAGGTCAGGCACTGATGTTGGACGAGAAGGTCTGGCTCACAGTCTCCACTCTAATTCATCCCAAAGGTGTTCTATGGGGTTGAGGTCAGTCAAGTTCCTCCACACCAAACTCACTCATCCATGACTTTATGGACCTTGCTTGGTCACTGGTGTGCAGTCATGTTGGAACAGGAAGGGGTCATCCCCAAACTGTTCCCACAAAGAGCATGAAATTGTTCAAAATGTCTTGGTATGAAGCTGAAGCATTAAGAGTTCCTTTCACTGGAACTAAGGGGCGGAGCCCAACCCCTGAAAAACAACACCTGCATTCAATGATTTGGAGGGGTGTCCCAATACTTTTGGTAATATAATGCATGTTATTTTCGGTCATGTGATGCCGAGTGAGCCGGACCGGCGAGGATCCAGGATAAAGCGGATACTGTATGTCGACGGTGTAAGGGTCATCCGTGCCATCGGTGCTGGCAGCGAGTACACGACTGAGGGCCACAAGGAGCTACGAAGCCTTATCATCATTCATAGGAGCAGTCTAGATAATAGAGTGTGTATAACACGCCTCTGACTACCTGCTGCCAGAGGAGGAGCTGTCAAATCCCAAAAAATACAATTGTGGAAAAAATAAATTAAATAAAATTCCTGGCTAAAAATACATCCAGAAGATCAGATGGTGGATTTGAGAAAAATATTGTATCATGATATTTTAATCTATTAAAAGAAAGAAAGAAAGAAAGATATATTTACCAGAAAAAATCATAAAAATAAAAAATTAAAATTAAAATTCTATTTGTAGTTACATCGACGTACATCAATATTAATAACCTTTAATTTAGAAAAATTTCTAAATCTCTAAAAAGTGTTCTATGATATCATTCATCAAGATACTGATGTTAAATCTTCATTACATTTCAAATGCTTAATTTCAGTAAATGAATAAAGCAGTGCGATGCGTTGTGGAAATCAGTTTTTATTAAATTGTGTGTGTAATGCACTTTGCACTGTTTAAACACAGCGAGAGCACACCGGTCACGTGACCGCGTTCTGTCACGGCGAGCCTGCGACAGCTGCACTTCTGAATTCTATGACAGCTCTGAATTGTGTTACGGAGCTTGTTAGGCTCCATTAATGCATAAACATTATTTTAAAATAAATAAATAAATAAGATTTAATAAAATTAATAAATAAATAGACAAACAAACAAATAAAATATTTATTTATTATTATTAATTTTAATTTTTCAATATTTTATTTAGTTTTATACAGACAAAAATGCACATTATTTTGCATCGTTTACGATTCAATAATAAATTTTTTTTTATTTCAGTCAGAAATTTTTTTCATTCAAATCAGGTTCAAAATATTCTGAGGATGAAATCTGTAAGCCGACTGAAATCAGAACAGGAGTGTATGGCTCCATCTCTACTGTATCTCTCACTGATCCTCACACTGTTCATGATAGCAACCTTATTAATGTAATTAATTCATTAATTAAGTAAGTAAGTAATATTAAAGTAATAACAACCATACTAATGCTAGAAATATTTGTGGTTAGTGGTTAAGGTGTTGAACTACTGATCAGAATGTTGTGAGTTTGAATCCCAGTTCCACCAATCTGCCGCTCTTGGGCCCCTGAGCAAGGCCCTTAAACCCTTAATTGCTCTGTTGAAAATGTAAGTTGCTCTGGAGAAGAGCATCTGCCAGAAATGTAAATGTAGAAATAAACTATACACACATTATTTATTTATATACATATATAAATAAAATGATCCTCCAGTCACCCGTTTTTGTGTATAATCACTGCATTTCTACTTCAAGCCTGCGTTTCTACTCTAACACACAACAACAACAACAACAACAACAACAAGCCCGGGTCACTGATCAGTATTCCAGCCCAGTTCCTGTGCGTCTGGTAAAAAGTGAGAAGTGGCCAATTCTGAATAAAGAAACAGAAATCATGAGCGATGTGACACGCATGCAAACCATACTGAAATCTTACACTGAAATGTCATTTGTCGATAGAAGGATGAGGGTGAACAGATGGAGAAAATAACAGAGGGAGGACGGGGGAATGATGGAGGGAGGATGGAGGATCAGTAGAGGAATGATGGGTGGACAATGGAGAATAATGGAGGAATGATTGGGAAATGATGAAGGAATGATTGAGGAATGATGAAGAAATGATGAAGGAGAAATAAAGAAGGAATGATTGAGGAATGACAGAAGGATGATGGAGAAACTGTGGAGGAATAATGGAGAAATAATAAAAAAGGGATGATGAACAAACAAAGGAAGGAGGATGGAGGAACAATGGATGTTTGATGAAAGGATACCGGAGGAATGATGGAGGACTGGTAAAAGAATGATGGAGGACTGATGGAGGGATGATGGAAGAATAACAGAGGGATGATGGAAAAAAGATGGAGGACGGATGGAGGGACGACGGAAGAATGGCCTGAGTGATGATGGAGAACTGATGGAGGACCAACGGAGGAATGATGGAGAACCTATGGAGGAATGATGGAAGAATGATGGAGAACCTATGGAGGAATGATGGAAGAATGATGGAGGGATGATGGAGGACCGATGGAGGAATGATGGAGGACTGATAGAGGAATGATAGAGGACTTATGGGGGATGATGGAGGACTGATGGGAGGCTGTTGCAGGAATGATGGAGAACTGATGGAGGGACGATAGAGGGATGATGGAGACCTGACAGAGAACTGATGGAGGAACGATGGAGGACTGATAGAAGAATGATGGAGGGATGATGGAAGAATGATGGAGGACTGACGGAGGGATGATAGAGAACTGACAGAACTGATGGAGGAACGATGGAGGACTGATAGAGGAATGATAGAGGAATAATGGAGGGATGATGGAAGAATGATGGAGGACTGATGGAGGAATGAAACACATAGCTAGCTTGAAATAGGAGTAATAATTGGATTGACACGGAGCACAGACACTAATCCCAGCTCTGTGACACAAGGAAGCAGTTATTTTAATTAAACACGCTGCCACGTGGAGCAGGAGAGCACTAAGACGAGCGCTCGTTATCTCGAGCGGGAACTACGACCACGCCGCGCCATCCGTCGTCATGGTAAACAGAGGAGATTGTATTCATTACCGCCTGCGCTGCTGGGATTACGAGGCTATCCGGCCGATTATCTCCGACTCCCTAATTTGTCGATTTAATAACAAAAGAGAAAAGGAGTGAGGGTTTGTTTCCCCAGCAGTGAGAGTGCGCTCGTGTTTAAATTAAAATGTCAGGGTGGATTTCCCTCCGAGTCGACGCCTCACCTCTTATTAATCGTGAGCTTTAAAAATAAATAAAGTTCTACGGGATGAGAAATTTGCACCGGGGTGAAACAAAACACGGAAGTCTCAAACAATTTTCTGAATGATAATTTCCTGGGCTGGAAAAAAAAAAAAAAAAACCCTCCAGCCTTACGCAAGACGAAGGCAATCTTCACTCGGAGATCCGTCGTGTTTTGTTCGTCTCCGGCCCTGAACCGATGTTTTATCTATAAGCCCATTCTCTTCCTGATCCCAGACTCTGTTGATGTGTATCTCACTGTTCCAGCTTTGTGGCAGCTTCTGAATCGCAGTCTAACAAAAAAAGGTAAGAAAAAAAAAAATTCAGGATTTTCACCGGGGCACGCTCGGCGCAGTCTCTCCCAGTCTCCTGTCAGTCTCCCGTCTGACAACACTGTTCTCCGAGACAAAGCCTCTGCACTTCTCCGCTCGGGATCTGATCTCACGAGCGACGGCTTCCGGCGAGACGGACAAACCATGAAATCGACGTGAAATTACACAAGAGGCCTGGAAACACACGCCGGCGAGGAAACCAAGGACGTCTCGGGAAGCTGATGAGAGACACGAGGCGGACGAGACGCCGAGGCCATGAAAACAGGACGGATTAACAGGTGAATAGATGAAAGAAGAAAAATAAAAAAGACATGAAGCTAAGTGTCGTTTCTAGTTCTGCTTAATTACAACACATTTATAATTCTCAAAAGAAACAGGGTTTTTTTTTATTATTATACTATCACGGACAAGATGGGAAAAAATAATAAAAAATAAACTCTTCTCACTGCCTTAAAGGCCACACAAATGTGTGTATTTATTTATTTATTTATTTATTCAATCATTTATTCATTCATTTTTTAATTTTATTTATACAAATACCTGTATGTTTTTAGCGTATTCATAAAAATTAAATTTCTTTAAAATTAAATTCATTTTAAAATTTAAATTACAAAACCATTTGGTCTTTAAGTAATGTCACTGAAAGGGCATTCATTAATTTTTTAGTTTTTAATTATTTAAAAAAAACAATATGCTTAATTACACATTTAATTCAAAAAATATAAAATATTCAAATGCAATACTATGCAAATTCATGCATAAAAAATTAAATGCATCTGTTAATCGATTACACATCTTTTTTTTATCAGATGACATCAATTTTAATCATTTAAAAAAATTTAATAAATAATTAAGTGTTAAACGCTTCAGTAAATCCAGAGTGTCTTCTGGAAAATAAGGCAAACCTCCAGGTCACTAAACTACAAAAAAAGCAAACAAATCTAAATCCTGCTTCAGTTTTTAATAATAAAATAATAAATAATTTTAATAAATAAATAAATAAATACAATAAAAGTGAGTGTGAGAACATTCACCATTAATTAACATTAATAAAAGCAAAATTATTAGATTCTAAAGTTCATTTAGAACTGAATTTTTTGTTGATCTAAAGGTTCAAGTGAATCTCTCCCTTCTTGAAAAACTTTGTTTGCAGCTTCTTTTTTTATTTCCCCTAGCCTGTACGCTCCTCTGATCGGGTCACGATAACGAAAATTTTGTGTGATAGGTTTGAAAAACAAAAAACCTACTCAAGCTACCCTTATGTTGCTTAGCAACCAAAAATTCTTGATAAATTTCCAAATATAAATCGCACTTCATCAATTACTGCACAGTGTATCTTAGAATATTGTACAGTATTTTTTTTCTCACACACACACACACACACACACACACACACGGTTACTTTAGTATATTTTCCTCCTAAACATTTAAATCCTTAAATATTTAGAACGGAACAAACAGAAGCACATTCCAAGGGGATCCTCAGAGCCTTAATTAATAAATGACTTACCCTAATTAATTAGATGAAGAAAAAACTAATTCACACACACACACACACACACACACACACACAGAGTGCGCTGGATATTGACTGTTACTCCTTACCTCGGAGATGCTTTTATTTAATCAGCGACTCTTTTCCAGCTTTGAACTGATCTGTAAAGTGTAAATGAACACTTAACGGCGTGTACTTTCACACTGCGGCTTCCAGCGCTTCTTACCCGCCGCTTGCATCATTACTCCGACAGGATTTTTTATTTTTTTATTTTCCGTCTAATAGTCAGCTTGGCGTGTGATGTGGAGAGTTTTGAAGCTTTGCCGAGGGTCAGACGGCCCACCTGCTCGCTAACCTTGCAGCTCTCGGGATTTTCCCTCCGGGAATAGAAAGTCCGTGTCTGTTATCATTAAAGCAACACTCGGCGTATGTTGCTTCACTCGGCCACTTCCGCCTGGTAGATTATATATTTTCTAAACCTACAAGGTTGTAGCACTTTGATGGCTTGCGGAGTGATTTATTTTATTTATTTATTTACTCATTATTTATTTATTTGCACTTGCTATAAATAGAGTCGTTATTAAGACGATCTCTCTCTCCCTGTTTTTCCCAGCCTGTGGGGTTTAGTCAAGGTGTGTTTGTATGTTGTTGTGAATGAGGGTCGTAATGAGGATCGCTAATAAAAACATTGCCTCTGACACTTCAGACAGCAGCGACCTGTCGCCCTTTCTTTATTTAATCCCTCGCGGTTAAAATATTCAGTGACGCAGAAGCGAGCTGGGATTGTCCTGTACTGTATAATAACAGCTTACTGTACCGTGTAATCACAGCACTGCCACAATTTAGGAATAAATTCGTAACTTCATTACTTGGAGTGGGAGGAGCTTGCTAATTGGTCTAATGACTGTTACCATAGCGACGCAAGGATGCAGGAAGGCAATTAAGCTCATGTTAACTAGCCGAGTCGGAACGGACTTTTACAAAAAAACTTTTCCAGTAATATTGTTGGGTACTCCACTGCAGGTGGATCAGACAGCAGATCAGACTGATCTGGACTCCATAGCAAATTTTATAGGTTAAGGACCGTCCAAGAGGGATCATAAAGCAGCTTGTTTTGTTCAGCATCATGGGGGGGTGTGGAAATGTAAAGCCTCTACATAAACATGACGGTTCGCGGGGTGACGTCGGACGCTGTTAGTCAGACTGAATCAGATTCTATCAGATCAGGAGGTAAGACAGAACCAGATTCTATTGTGTGTGTGTGTGTGTATGTGTGTGTTAATGCATCAGGTCCTTGGTTTAGGACAGAAGAGTCTTCATCACACACCACACTACAGAAGAGGAAACATTATGTTTACTTTGTACAATGACTCTGGCTCACTTCTCTTATTAAAGTAACGCTGACAATATTTCTGACATTTCTTCACCTCATACACTACAGTAAGAGTTAAAAGAGTTAGTGAAGACAGAATTTAGTGTGTAGGTTGGATCAGAATTTTTAACGTAAACTAGAAAATCTTCCAAATATAATTGTATAAAATAAAATAAAATAAAATAAAGTTTTATAGAGATCTGATTAAGCTCCTAATCTTCTCCCACTCCTTTAGAGGAACGTGAGAGATGAACAAACACAGCAGAGTGACACTATCAGGTGCTTGTGAAGGTCTGGGTCTCACTGAACAGCCTCTGTATCTGTCGTTCCTGATCATCAGACTGATGAATCAATCCGAGTTTTCTCTGCAGCGCCGGCGTTCCGAGACGTCTCCTGCTCGTTAGACTGACGGAGATTACGCTTTCCTTTTTATTCGTTATGCTGCGTTTGTTTAGAAGGGTGTAAAAGAACACCAGCAAATGCACGTGTAAAGCTTTTGAGGCCCAGAGCAGATTTCTCACGCTACGTGTGAGGGACGTCCTCGAGCCTCCGTGCCGCTTGGCTTTCTCTTTCCCGTCTCCGAGCGTTACGCCATTCGTTCTGCCTGCACCGAGGGAAGAATCGTGATCAGGGACGGGTTCAGGCTCTGTTTTGCGGGATGACTTCAGCCGCGGCGTGGAATCGGCGTGGCAGGACGCTTTGTCGGGGCAGAGATCCTTTCTGCTCCATCTGCGAGTCTCGCCGTGGCGAATACATGACTAATGGCACAAAGCCTCTGTTACAAGGGCATCCAATTAGATTGAGGTCTGAATAGGGCACAGAGACACGATCTACATATCCATTTATCACGCCGTGTCATGTTCCTCGCTGTCGCGCTACAAATACACTTGTACGGGCCGTAACCCTGGCGAGGGAAGATCTCTGGCCTCGGAATAAACGTAGCCGAGACCCTGACTGTGAAATGTCAAATCTATAAAACGTGTAAAATAGCGCCGGCGTCGCTGCGGTGGTTTATGCAGACCTGCATAAATAAATAAGGCGTATCTGTCCCGGGTCGAGCCACGCCGCATACGTTCTGGCGCTCCTGAAAGATTCCGATAAACTAAACACGACATCGTTAAACATATTCCTAGACATTTTATTTGAAGATTTTATTCTGGAAAATAAATGTAAAAATAAAAAAATGTTTTCTAACACAATATTTAAAGCTTAAGTCTGCCCAGAAAATAGATTTAAATATCGCCACATTTAATTCATTGCTAATTTCAATGATAAATTCACTAAAATCTGACTTAAACCAAACCAAAGCTGAGCTCTTGTAGTAAAATCAGCCTCTAAATTAACCTGAGTAATTCTGACATGAATGAGTCTTTATCTTTACTTTCTCTCACGTGTTTAGCTTGCACGCAGGTTTGTACTCGTTCTTCTCTTATTTTAGAGTTAAAACGGATCAGACTGGAATCTGTCCAGCTTTTTTTTTTACTTTCCAGTAGATGGAATTTTCCTGTGAATGTGTGTGAAATTAAAAACAGGACTCGTTTTTCCAAGTCTTTTCTAGAAAGATGTTTCTAGAAAATTCTATCAGAAATCCTTAGTCATTTCTCACAGCTCTTTTATGAAATATTCTTTTCCCCTCTTCCTCTTTCCACCGCACTGTAAACTTTCCTAACGACTTCCTGTCTGTTGATTTCCTGAACGGAGCGTGAACCCTCCGAGCTCGGGACGTTTTAAAGGTCGATGAGACGCCGAGCTCCAGGAGTTCTGAAGAAGTTTTCCTAAAAAGTCCTGCGAGGTTTTCAGACAGCTGCGGCGATATGACAGCAATCAGAAGCGGTGTGTTGCACACTTAAACTTAAAGTGGAGAGCAGCAAGCAAATCCCACAATGGCTTATCGATTCCAGGAACAAATTCCTGTCCTGTGGAGCAATAACAGATTCCTGAGGCATGGAGTGCGCAAATCGCATGTCGCTTTGTTACCCGGTAATAACAAATAAATAAAAAAGAAATCTTTAAACACACACACACACACACAAACACACACACAGGGAGTAAGATTCTTTCTTTAATAAAACATAGGCAATCTTGCTGATCGATATTATGGCCTGTATGTGACTGATTCCGCCGCAGGGCTTCGATTCAAATCTGATTTGGACTGAAAAATGGACGTGAAGGAAATGATTAAAAAGGGAACTTTAACCTTTATCTTCAACTCTGTCCAATTTACTGCTCTTTTGTGAGCTATGAATTTATATATAAATAAAAAAAATCAAAAAAAAAAATCAAAGCTGTAACGTGCCCTCCTGGACATTCCAGAAATTCTGAAGGTTTAAATCTTTTTCAGCGTCCTAATCAAAGCCATCAAGCGCCGCAGCGTGGCGGTGTTAGAGGTTAGAGGAGCGTCCTTGATGGCTTGGCAGAAGGTTTCCCATACAAACGCTGCGAGTTTGCTGCAAATTAAAGGGAAGTGGGCGCGGAGGACGGCAGCGGCGACGGGGCGCGCGATGACACTTTTATGAAAGGCCATAAAACATGTGGATGAGTGAGATTTCGCAGGAGTCTCGGTTTTTACGGCGGACTCCCCGAACGCGCCGCGCTCTTTAACGCGAGGCCGACACGAGGGACGCTAATGGTGACTGGTGTTCCCTCGGCTAAAGGAAGCAGCTGACAAACAAGCTCTTAAACTGAATCCAGGGACACGCGTTGGCTGCTAAAGCACGGCGACGGGAGCCATATTGGCCAGATTTGAGGCAATACTTGCCAATAAACAAAATATTGTGCTCCTGAGCTTGGAATCTAATCTAATCTGGCGAGGAGGCGATTGAACGGAGGCGCAGAGCCATCCGCAAAAGCCTGCTCGGATCTCTCCTCTGAGGACGCGCTCGCCATTACTCATCCTAGCTGGATCGTTTTGGAGGAAAAGTCAAGGAGAGGAGACGTGTCGGCTTGGAAGAAGTTGTGATGAGGGGGAACACGAGGCGCGTTGTCACTACAAAGCAGACGGAGTGGACGCTCGCGCTAGTGATGATGACCCCACCGAAGGGCTTAGAGAAAGACAAAAAAACAGAAGAAACACATCTGAGGAAAGGCTTAAAGACTCAGTCAAGGCACCTCCAGGCGTTTGGGTAAAGGGGAAAATAAAACACACACACACACACACACACACACACACAATTATGCACACCTCCACAGCAGGGGCCTGAAAGAACTCTTTAGAAACACACACACACTGGATTTACTCAAAAAGTAAAACATCAGTCAGGAAGGAAAAGCTGGCCTCTCACACATCCACTCACACGGTTAATAAGTCGGACGGAAAAGCCATCTGAAATCGATGGTCTCGAACAGGACGGCTGATTATACGCCGCTCAGAAAGGAGCTCTTTAAAAACTGCAGGTGACCGTGGGGGAATTTGGCGTTTAATGCTGATCAATCAAGAAAAACACACTAATTTGTTAAGCAGCGCGTCGATCTCCGAGCAGACACCATCGGGCCGAAACGGATCAGAGAGGAAAGGCGTGACTCCAGGTTAATAGGCTGCGTCGGTCTGGATGTTTATCCGGCGTGCCGCACCTCTGTCTGCAATAATCCAGGGATTCGATGCGTTTCCGCGCAGTAGCTGAGCTCGAGAATGTTTATTACATTAAATTCTGAGCTGATTGTGCATTGATTGTGTTAGAACCCTGACGCTCCCCAATAGCCACCTTCATCCATGCCTCTTACACCTCATTGTACTTTTAGAGCTTTAAAGAGAAATGATTTACATGTTCACTAAAGAAACACACACCAACACAGAGACGAGGAAAAGTGCCCTGAACCCTGACCTGCAATACAGCAAAAGCCTCAGTGACCATATGATATCAATACTGGGATAAATTATAATAATTAGAGTACACTTTTCTCAGCTACTGCACATATAATAAACTTTTAATACATTTTTAACTGCTGTTTTTTTAATGACCTTAAATTAAAAACTCATTTTTCTACTTAAACCTTCAAACAGCAATTTTTATTTTTCTTAAATAAATTAAATATTCACTCATATTAATGGAGTAATTATAAATATTAAAAAATAGTTTATTTATTTAAAAAAAGATTTTTTAATTTAATTTACATGTTAATTATTTGTTTCATTTAAACAGCTTTTTATTTTTCTTTATTTCAAAGCGTACTTTAATTATTTACTTATTATTAAACACAACTGTATTATTATTAATATTATTATTATTTATTTGTTATTAAATACAATGCAAATGCAAATGTTCATATTTAATTATTTTCCCTTCTTTTCTTTTCGTTTCAGGGTTCATAAAGAGGTAAAATCTGAAAATAAATGTAATTTGATTTCAAGAAATTACCGATGATTTTATTTATTTATTTCTATTTATTCATTTTAAATTTCCTGCTAATAAACTGCTCACAGATCTACATTATTGTGATGGATATAGTACAAAATGTCTTTCCTAGTCATGTGGCTCTCTGCTAATGTCAGGCTGAACCGGGACACAAAATGGCGGTTATGACTTTCAGCAACACGAAAGGAAGGCGAACACTAGGCATGTGCTCATGACCATGACCATCATCCTGAACGCTGTACAGCAAGCGGTGTAGGTGGATTTCGACTTGATTTTGTTTAGCAGCTAAAGCGTCTCTCTGAGCTCTGGATAATATTTAAACCCGTGACAAAACTCCCACCGTTTCCGCCGGTGCTGTAACTTCCTGTCAGTCTGCTTTCTAAATCACGTTGAGGTGGAACGTAATCTGAACGTAGCGCTATTAAAGCTGGAGGCTGCTCCAGATAAAAGTTCCATAAAGTAGTGAAAAATGGCCGGCGCTGGTTCTCTCACCCCGTGGGAGTGATTGGACACATCATCTCACACAGACACACCACACACTCAGGGCCGGGATGCTGTTACTGTTTCAGGCTCGCGCCGGCCTCTAATGATGGTGTGATGGACCCAACGCATTGTTTTACCGCAAAGCCCCGAGTCGGAGCGGCTTTATCCGCGGCATCGCTTTCCCCTTCGCCCACGGCCCGCTCGGCCGGGCCTCGCCGCGCGTAATGCCCCCTTAACGAGCCTCCAAATGCTTTATGTTTTGATGCATTGCCGTCCGTCTGAAAAGTAATACAGAAATGGACGAAAAGCATTAGCATTTCACTAACCGACGTCGCTAGCCCGAGCTGGGGAGGAGAATGAGGAGGAGAAAAAAAAAAAAAAAAAAAGAGCCTAATGACCACTTTAGTTTGGAACCTAACGTGGTTACAGGCGGGGATGAGGGGGTGTCGTGTAAACCGATCCTGAAGGATAGGCGGCTGCTCTCAGAGTTGTGGAAATTTAGCGCAAATGAAATTACGTACAGATTTAAAAACAATTGATCAAAGACACTCATGTCGCTGGTTTCAAGCGGCCTTGTACCATGTACAGCGTGTCAGAAGGAAGTGGCGTTTGTGCTGTGAATCCGCTCCACAAAAAAATCTTTTCTTTAGCAAGCAGAGGATTCGACAGACACAACAGTTTCAGAAAAAGAAGGGAAGAAAAAAAAACCGCTTTGGACTCGTCCGAGTCTCTGCAGCGTGACCTGTTTTTAATCATCTCTCTCATACAGCATCCCTGAACTTACTCCATTATATATTTTATTTTCACAGATTTTCGAGAGCACCCTGGATAACTGGCAGTCACACACGGCGACACAACGGCGGCCATCGACTCGAAAACGCTGTGTTTAAAAAGTTCCACCGCAGCCAGAATCCGAAATCTAAAGTGTTGAACAATTATAGCAAAATATCAAGCTCATTAAATTCATCAGAGTGGAGTGGAGAGAGCTAGGGTCTGGCTGGATGGAGAGGATAATAAAACACAGCTGTTCTGGGGGGGAGGGGCTCCAAAAATAAACAACTCTACCACAAATATACACAAATACACAACAACAACAACACACTCCGCCCACTCATCTAACATGAAATCCATCCACCTCCTGTTTGTGGGTCATGCAGTAAAACCACAGTGTCTGTAATTAACAAGGGAAGAAACCCCCCCCCCCCCACCACACATACACAAAAATAAAAAATAAATAAATTCCTAAAATTTAAAAACCTCACACAAATCTCACGGGCTAGAATTTTGTGCAAAAATATTAACTCATTTTAACTACATTTCTGATCTGCGCATCATGTGGGGTGACCAGTCTTACAGAGAAACCAAAACATGATCAGAAATCCGATCAAAATTGCAGAAGACTGGAATTAAATTTTAGTAAAATATTCACATGCATCATTGTCGCAGGACTTGTGTTGCCAAATAAAGCAAAATTAACTCAGAAATAAGTTGAAATTTAAAAACATATAACAAACGTCTTGATGCTTGATACAGAAGAGTGAAGACGAACAAAATTATTACATGAAATATATTATATCATTATATTGTATGAATTATATTATATGAATACAATGTTATCAAGGAGTCAGGCAGCAAATAAAACCACCCCAAAATGTCAAAAAATTATTTTAAAAAAATAATTTTCATATATACACCAAATCAATTGTTCTAGAGTGAGTCTTCCCACACAGAGCTTTTCATCTGATCTGATCACATCACGATATACGAGACAGCAAGAGATACAGCAAGGTCAGGGTTTTTCCACGGTATCCTGAAGCCCTGATCTTAAGCAGGTTTAATGTTTTTTCGGGTTGATTTTATTATTTATTCGTAGTCTGTACTTTAGATTTGTACCTCTATCAGCTGATACTCCAGCCTCCGTTCATGGCATGGTATCCTATCTGGTTTCTATTTCCTGTTAGCTCTGTGTTGTGTTCAGAGGGATGCTGTTTCACTAAACCATCTATTGCACCGGATACAGATGGTTAAAATGATTGTAAAAGCCTCTTGACCTTTCTGTTTTGAAAAAGCCTTTGGTCCTAATGCCAATGTATAAGACTCTATTAATAATAAAGCTCATGACATACCTAGATGATGCATCAGTAACAGTTTGGGTAAAATGATACTGGAATTATTTATCAAACTAAACCTGATGACATGACAGCAAGAAATATCCAAATTCACAGTGAAGCTTTTAGGCTTTTTGTTTCTACCTTGTTACAACTAGTTAAAAATAAGCTATTATTGATAGCAGTAGCCTCCTGAGTCACTTATCTAACAGACACTGAATAAACTCAGTGAGCTTCTCAGTGACGACACGTTTCCGTCCCGTGAAAAACGGATGCGCTGGCTCGCGGCTGTGTGGTGGAACAGGACGTACCGGGGAGCCTGCTGTACGTATGGATCTATTTTAGTAGCGTGTAATTGAGGGCTCAGTTAGATGGCCACTTTATTCGAGCTGCTCCCGTTTCCCTCGTTTTGTAGGTTGCTATTAGCTCGGCAAGTCCGGCAGTGATTACTCACGTCCGAATTAGAAATATAGCCTTGCGTCGAGCGGCTCGGGCCTCCGTGAAAAATCAGGTGTACCAAACAATGGGCCTGTTGTTGGAGCCGTGCGTGTGTGTGGTGCGGTCTTTTTTAGGTGTCTGTTAATTAAATAAATAAATAAATAAATAAATAAATAAATAGAGCAGAAGTTCCTCCAGGTCTTTACCGTTGATGCGCTGCTCAGAGCAACATTAATAACTATTTAGCATAAACAATGGAAAGTGAGGAGGAGGTGGAAAGCGAAGTGGGAGCGCGTGATGGCGGAGGATGATGTAAACGAGGCGGGCTTGTCGTTAGCGCATGAGGATGGGCTGCGATGCCGTTAATGGACGGTGCTTTGAGAGGGTACTGCTCTGATGACTAATACCTTGCGGTTCGTCAGCTCTAATAGCGATCATTGGCGTAACCCCTCGTCCTTTTGTCTTCAGTATCAAAGGCGTCACGGCCAGAGGCGACCCGGGATGCGGCGCGTGGCGTACGTTCACGACCTGTCGCTCTCTCTCGGCGTGTGGCGTGACTAACGGAACACGGATCTACGGATATAACCGGAGATGGCTGCTGGATCGTGTCTCTGTGAAAGTGACATTTGAAAAGACTAACCCGACGACAGGCCTGACATTTTGACAATCTGTTTCCATCCAGCTGTGCGAGGAATCAGGTTTTTTTCCTCTTTCCTTTTCTTTAACCCAGACACGCGCGGTGCTGCCGCTTTGCTGGAAAGTCCACTGTGTGTCTGGTGTAATTACAGACCGCTGGGTGTCTGAGAGGGGAAAGGGAAGGAGGGGACGAGGGGAGGAGAGGGAGCAGATTAAAGACAAGTGGACACTATTAGAGCGGGTCAGAGTTGCCGTCACCCTCTCGATCCTCACCGCAGAATGAACAGCTTCGCTTCGATTACGCTAGACGCGCCCGAGCGGTGCCTCTGGCGGGCGGGAAATTTCTAGCTGGATACCTGTGTGCTGGGGAAAAAAAAAAACGTAGGGGATATTATTACATTTACATTTGGTATTTTAATGCTCGAATCAGGCAAGACTAGAAGGTAATTAGTGAAAGTGTTTAAAAATTCATGACGGATCATTTTCAAGGTCAGGGAGAAACTTTGTGGGGAAGAAGAAGAAAAAAAAAAGTGGATATGCTAATGAAGCCCTAAGAGAAGGAAAAAAGAAGAAGTGTGCTACCTAGCTGTGTCTTCTCGAGCATCTATTCATATCGCTTTTAAGGGTCTGGGTATAAATTAATCGATCGGTGATCGCTGGAAAGCATCGATGTGCCTAAGCGATACGTCTGGAGACGAGTCAGGAAAATGCTTACGGCTCCTTTAAACGTAGGAGCCTTGGCTGATATTAATGCTCCAAAAAATAACAACAGTAGCGTGGACGAGTGTGTCGCGTTAACGAGTTACTCTGTAATTAGAGCGAAGCGTTTTCCAGTGAAGTGAACAGGATATTTTGCGGCACATGAAAGATCTGTGAAAGAGGAAAAAAAAATAGAATCAATTTACTGAATGAAACCCCTCTTGGCAATGGCCATGTTTTGGCACAGCAATTAACTCTGATCAACTAAACAGGATACTTTCAAACAGTGGCTAATTCTTCAGTGGGATTCGGGCCAAACACAGCGCTGTCGCAAACCTTCTGATGCTGCTGCGTGTGCGGTTTCGCTAACTATGACCATGGAGGCGGGACTTTTTTTCTCCTTTAAGTGCGACTGCTGAAGTAATTACAGTATAAACAAAAAGAAAGAAAAACAAGATGTTTTTGTTAGCATTGGTATGACAGATTGAGAAAAGGAGCGCTCCTTTTATTCCACTCATACGCGATTATCGTTACAAAAAAATTCATTTCTTACTGAACGAGACTTTCGAACAGAAGGTGGACCCGAGGCGGGCGGCGTGTTTGTTGTTGGACTAAAATAAAGGAGCGATTGTTTCTGTCTGCTGTACGGTGATCGATACGAGGAAGACACAGGCTGGAGATAAACACTGTGCTTACTGCGTCGCTGTTAAACATCAATGTGGATTATCTGTTCGGGTGTGGATGGAGCGCGTGAGCCGTTGCCATAGTAACACTAACGCATTAGAGCTCGTTCGACGTCGTGTTACGATCGATCTTATAAGAGAACGATATCGGCGTCCGTAAACGGGCATTTTTAACCGCTGCAGCCCGAGTGTTCAGAAAGTCCCGGAGTGAAAGTGGAGAAACTTCAGTAAAGTTCTGAGCATCTCATATTCAAGGCCATTAATGTTGGAGTGGAGCTGCGCCATTTTGTAAACGCTCGCTCTTTTGGATTTAGTCCCATAAACGTCTTAGTTGTTGATGCATCAGTAAGAGGAAAGTGGTTATATTGGTCATAACTGCTCGGGTGTTATCCGTCACAGCCGTGGCATCTGCACACACACACACACACACACACACACGCTGTACATGGTGGTTTATTTGACCTGATACCTGCACAATGGCTGTGATTTATCTTCTCTGCTCTCCAAACATAATGGCTAGATGTAAAGCGCTGGAAGGTCACTTGCAAAGAAAGTTAAAATGCAGAAAAAAAAAAGGAAAGAAAGAAAAAAAAAAAGTGTCGCAGTGTGCACAACACTCAAAGGACAGGGAGGTAAAAAAATATATATAAATATATAAATAAATAAAGCGTGCAGGCTGCACCTCAGCATAATGAGAGGAAGCGAGTGTAAAAGACGGTTCCCAGGTGAATGAGACCCGGGGGACGCTCGGGCCCTTCGGGGCATCGCTCTCCATAAAGGCACTCTGGATTCACAATGTGAACTCGTCCTTAAACTTTCTTTTTGCCACATTATGGAAAATTACGAGCGGAACAGAGATGCATGACTGCATGCAGGTGATCTGTTCTGTAAACACAGTGGAGCGAGCGGCGCGTCGCCTCGTCTCTATAATCTCCGGGCGCAGGGGCTCGGGCTTGTCGCGGACGTATATAAGTGCGGCGCGCTCGGGTCACGCTTCGGTGCTTCGAACATGCAAAGTCTGCAAAAAATCTGTGTGCGCCGTTACACAAATAAACTGGAGCGAGTCCCGAGATGAGGCGGGGTGTAATCCACTTTACGGGAGTTAGCGAAATCTTTTTAAACGGATTCGGTCTTCGCCGCACCAAATTCAATTACGGCTCCCGCGGTTCACAAATCCTTAAGCTGAAAATTCTTACTGATTTAATTTTCTTTGCGAAAACTTACCGAACATACTCGTTTTCACGGAATGTGAGGTTAATGTATGTTCGCGTCGACACTCTTAACACGGCATGGTGTTTTGTTTTTTAAAAAACGCTGACCTCGACGCTAGTAAAGCAGGTGAAGAAAATGACAGCGCAATTTCCAGCCTGTCGCGAGAGATTAAAGCCAGCATCACTCCTCCAATGACTTTGTTCGTGGGAATAACATAAGGAGACGGGAGATTAGCGAGCATGAGCCGGTTAAACGATCGCGATCGCTTCTCTTAGCAGTTTTTCGGCTTGGTTGTCATTGTATCAGAAAAACAATCGCGACTCTTTCTTGGCGCTTTTGAGAAAAGGAGGAAAGAAGAAAGAAAGTAGAGAAGGAAGGAAGGAAGACGTTTCGCGTTTTTTTGTGTTCTTTTAATTCTGTCTCATTTTTGTGCGTCTTCCCATTAAAAAGTGCCAAGAAGCGAGCTGAATGTGGTGTGGTGCACAGCTGGGCTCCAGAGAGGCAGATGGTGACAGACAGCTGGTTCTCACCTCTCTGAGAAAAGTCACTGTGAAGATGGAGGAGTGAGACGGCACCCTGCGACGACGCCCCCGCCAAACCCCCCTCCGGCCCACCCAAAGGGTCAGAGGTCAAGCTCGTGGGACTCGGAGAAACAACAGTGACCGCGTACGGAGCGCCGAAGTCAAACGGAAACGCTTGCAGCACATTATCACCCGAGGCAAGGGCAATTTTCACTCCTGCACGCTCCCGGATCTCTCCGGAATAGGAAAGAAATTGCACGGACGCAGGGGATCGCGTCGTGACTTGCTTGGCGTGAGGATAAATTAAAGCAAGCGCACAATCATACCATAGTACAGCAATTAAAGAAAAAAACACAGTCGAATCTATACACATGAAAGTACGAAGATTTCCAAAGCAAACAAAACCAGGTGCGGTAATAAAATTAAAATAAAATAAAATAAATTCTCGCTAACCGTCAGCTGGTCTATAGGACGACGGAATAAAAACGTGCGAGGTCACCGAGCGCAGGAAGCTCGTCGTTGTTGCCTGTCCCAAGGACGCTCCGATCAAAGCCCCTTGGTTCTGTCAGCGGACAGAAAAAATGTAAGCCTTCGAAATTCCGTGCGGAGGAATGCGTGCTTTTAAACAACGGCGTTTTTCATGACTGTTCATCTATTAGCTGCAGTCTCTCCCTCCTTAAGTGAACAAGTTCAGCAATTCGATTCGGGAAAAGAATCTTGTACACGAGCAGAAAAATCACGACCATCTTTTTATCAGTTTATTTTAAGAGAGGGAGACAGCTAGACGATCAGCCGTCAGGAATGCCGGGAGGATTCGGGAAGGAGGGCTACACTGAGATATTGATTTTTATTTGCCAGCATCTGTGGCGAAACTCTTCAACTAGCGCTACACCAGAGTGCGGACGAAAACAAACAACGTGGCAGGACTTTCCTCTTCCTCATCTGCCTCATCTTCCTCTTGTGTAGGTAAAGTGTTTGGGAGTGGCTCGGAGGTAGCTCATGGTCCGAAAACGCTTTGGGAAAGAAAATGCTTGATGGTTGATGTGATCCAGCGCTCACTGACAATATGAAACGACAGCAGACAGCCTTTTTTTCCCAGCCCCACACACACACACACACACACACACAAAAAGATGGTGGCCACTTGACTGGGCAGATATTAATCCCAGGAGCAAAATGTCAGCGCAGCAGTTCCTCTGTAGAATTACGGTTCATACCCGTGCTCTAGAGCGGGATAACACGACCCCCTCGCCACCGCGCGGCCCAATCTCTCGCACCGCCACGCCACTAATTTGGCCGAGTTTAACCCGCTGAACCTGTCAACACGAGGTCCCGACTAAAAGCAAATTAAACATCTTTTCCCTTTTTCCCCTCTCAGTGTTCAGTGGAGAGATTTTCTCCTGTTATTGAGGGTTTCTGAATCAGAAAAATCAGTGATTTACCCCCAGCAGCGTAATTACGGGGTGAGTTATAAGATAAATTTCAGCAAAACGCCAGACAACCTTCAATTTTAGATTTCGGGAGGCACTGGGAGAAATTTCACGCCGCCTGTCTGGTAATCTGAGAGTCGGGATCTGCTCCGGAACGTTCCGTCTTCAGGGAGCTCCGACGGATAGATTTGTTTCGACAAATCTAAATACGCAAAACTAATTATACGGTGTAGCTGTTTACCATCCTGCCTTCTTAACTTCACACACACACACACACAAACAGTACACACACAAAACAGGACACACTGACATCCTCAAAAAAGAATAAATGTTCTGAAAAACCATGAAGATCCCAGCTACCTGGCTCAGCACCAAGATTTATTTATTAATTTAAAAAAATTCTCATCACAGTTATCACCGTATCAACAAACCTGTGTTTGTCTGTGCCTGTCTGTGATTCAATTCCAAACACACGCCGTATACATTCTTCTATTTTCCCCACAATATCGTGTCTATTATTTTTACCTTCTACAGTCTCCCACTATTTATTATACAACACATTGCATTTATTTCTTTATTATTTTTTAGCAGCTTGTTTAGTTTTAATTTAGATTTACATTTTCAAATCTTTTTCTCGATTTCTTTTTACACACAGACAGATTCACTACAAGACAAAAATGAGAAATCGCACTCGCATCATAAGATCGTGAGATTAAATAATACAAAAAACCTGTTTTAAATGCACACACACACACACACACGGGTGGGCATGAAAGAGAACATATGAGGAAAGAAAGAAAGAAAGAAAGAAAGAAAGAAAGAAAGAAAGAAAGAAAGAAAGAAAGAAAGAAAGGGCCATCTAAACAGAAAGTATTAGATAGGCCAGAAAAAATAAATAAAAAAATAAATAAATCCAAAAATAAAAATAAATAAATATATATATATATATATATATATTTTTTTTTTGTTTGTTTGTTTTAAATTTTGTCCAACATAAAGCTCATAAGTGCAGATTGACTTTTGCTGCATCTGCAACAAGCCCTTTTTCATATCTATTTATGATTATAATTATATTTTTTAATATTACACACTTTACTTTCCGATCATTTTGACAAATAATAATATAATAAATAATAAACATAATAAACAGATAACATAAATGTATAATATAATATAATATAATATAATATAATATAATATAATATAATATAATATAATATAATATAATATAATATAATATAATATAATAATTAAAAAAAGTGAATTTATTTTATTTTCTACAGTAACACACACCTTCCCCAGGCAGAAAAAGTTGTTTTTATTAAGTCCCTAAAATGGTTAATGGCACATAAAGACGAGTTCGGCTATAAAGCGGTGAACAGGAAACCAGGGACCTTTATTTAGATTTCCAAAAATAAATAAATAAATAAAAAAAATTTAATTAATAAGAAAAGCATGACTTTAAATTAAATCAGCTGAAATTCAGTTCATAGTCTTTCTCTGTAGTCTGTATATAAAGCGTGAGTCCGTTAAGTTCCTCTCTCTCTCTCTCTCTCTGTCTGTGTGTGTGTGTGTGTGTGTGTTCATGTAGAGCTCTGTGAAGGCTGTTAAGGCGTTTTCTGTCCATCAGCTTCGCATTACTGTCCACTTCGGTCCGCTTCACCGATTCTCCGTTCCGTGTTCGACCCGGCTAAACCTGGATACTTAAGTTCTGTCCGTCTTTTTTTTCTTTCTTTCTTTCTTTCAAGTGTATTTACAAGCTCTTGCTAGAAAAACAGACAAGCGTTTGCTGTTTACACCGCGAGAGTAGCTTTAGAGCCGGCCGAGTCAAATATTAACGTGGTGATGGAACTGCGGTGTGTGTGTGTTATATTTACAGTAAAAAAAACAAAAACGAATTAAAAAATGGAAACTATTTCTGTTACACTTATGCAATATTTAGAGGGATCGCCGGCTGCCAGGGTTTTGGTCAAACGTGTGAGATGACAGGACGTGAGGTCAGCGAGGTGAAGCTCACCTGCCACATCCGCTACGGATCAAACATCAACACTGATACATATTTAAAAAACCGAACGCTTTCTGGACGACACGTGATACCGCCGGAGACGTTTCAGTGACGGATCAGAAAAGGAAAACACACACACACACAGTGTTTGTAAACACACACACACACAGTGTTTGTAAACACACACACACACACAGTGTTTGTAAAGTTTAAAGAACTCACTACAAGCTTTCTTTCTTTATTCCCTTTTTCTCTCTCCCTCCTCCTCCTCCTCTCTCCCTCCTCAGTGTCTTAATTAAGGAAACGTAATTAAAACATTGCAGTCCTGAGTCAGCAGCTGGTCCACAGAAGATTGAGTGATCTCCCATGGCTCTTATAGATATCTCCAGCTGCAATTAAACAAACTTCAGAGGTGCTCCTAAAGGTTGGCGCACATGTGTGATCGATACAGATTTAATCCCCAGCATCACTCATGAAACGCCGACGTGACTGTGGGCTTCGCAGCCGGGGATAAAACCACAAGAGCTCGCCTTTTTTTGTTTTGTTTTTTTCCACCTCTATAGACGTACACGCTTACTGACGGGGTCGCTAAAGGGCAGCGGCGCTTACCCGGGGTGTGTCGCGTGCACACGTAGACGCACATGCATACACACACACACACACACACACACACACACACACACTGATGAGTTTGCTACGCCCTGTGCCGTGAAGAAAAATGTCATGGTTTACTTTCACACGCAGAATAACTTTTCAGCTGGATGAGGAACAAAATGCGACCAAATAGAGCTTTAAAAAATATTCAGAAATATTTAATTTAAATCATAAATATTTACTCCGACAAAAATAGAACAAATTGCATAAAAAACGTACCAATTTAAAAAAACATACCAAGACTAACGCAACAATGAGCTGCAACATTTACATTCAATCTGAAAAATAAAGAAAAAATTGTTATAGAATGTACAAAAAATAATAAATAAATAAATAAATAAATAAATAAATAAATAAAAATACATTAAAAAATTGTTTTTATTAACCTTGATTCTTTTCATTTGCGTTTCCCTTATCTAGTAATTTAAAATAAATCTAAAATACCTTTTTTCTCCTCTTGCACAGGTCATTGTCATTGCTGTAAGGTCTCTGGTAAATATCTGAAACTCTCCGTAATAAATGTTTACTTCATCAAGATAAACAAGTCGTCTTTGGGAGAGTGAAAAAAAAGAGGAAAAATATTTCACATATCTGAAAGGTGCTGAAAAACTCAGACACGGGCAAAACACGCAAAATAAATAATAATAATATCAAGAGAATATTCCGAGAAAACTAGGCTAGAGAGTTTCAGACTGGTCAGACGAGGACGTTTAGCTGAAGCTGGAGAATTTCAGAATTTCGTCATCACCGTTGATTTAGCGAGGTGTTGTTCAACACTTTTGCGTAGAATGTGTGTTAATTGTTGGCGTGCTTAACACACCGCTGGAGATGTGAGGCAGAATCAGGTTGATGTTGCACTTGCTATGACCAAATGATGCAGAGTCGCAGGTCAATACTCTGAATTTCTACCCCAGTAAAGAATAAGCAGGTTGTATGAAGCAGACAGACAGACAGACAGACAGACCAGGCTATATAATGCAGGACGGAGCGATTGTGTTGCGCAACTATGATGAAATTTGTATGCTTGGTGTACGGTGTGAATCATTTATAGCGGTAAAGCAGCTACATTATTCATTACATCTCCAGCTAACCTCTACGCCACGTTAGGATGCACGTGTCAACGGGAGCCACGCCGCCGCACGTCAGCTACAGTACGTGTGCCTCGTCTGTACGCTCCGGCCCGGACGAGTCTCGCTAAACGATAAAGGAGGATTTTGCTGACGGCAAAAATGATTGTGCGAGGTGAGACATAATAAAGAGCCGCAGAAGTGCATGACGGATCTTATTAAATTCTTTGGGTTTCTCGCTAAATGAGGGAAAAGGTGTAATAAAGAAAACAAACAACGCGTATTGATAATCAATCCCGATGAGAGCGCCGCAGTCGCAATCCATCAACGAACCCGGCGCTGCACAAAACGCCCTCGTGAGCTCGGCACCTGCTCTCTGCTATACAGAAACGGGCCGTTTATGTACATAAACGGGCCCGGGCTGGAGTTCCCTTCATTTTCCCAAAATAAAAAAGTCATTTAATGTTGATAAATATATTCAATAAAAACAAATTACCTGCAGCAGGCGTTCACCCGTGTCTCCCTGCCCCCATTTATCCTTAATTACAATGTCTCTCTCTCTCCCTCTCTCTCTCTCTCTCTCTCACTCTTTGTGTATCTCCAGATCTTCCACTCCTTCCTTATCTCTCTAACTGCTTCATCACCTTATTGATCGCCTAATTGTGTTGTTTGGCACCTGTTCCCGGGCCTACTGCCACATATTTTAGCTAGCATAAAAGATGATAATCTGCGATAAAAGCCTCCGAAAGGACATCAGGCACCGAGTCGGATTGCCGGAGAGGAGGCGGCGATCTCCCATTAGCGCAAACTAACGCCGTTACAAGTGCAAGACGCTCCGATTCCAATAAAGCCCATCTCGTCTGAACTCCATTTTAAAACACCTCGAAGAGCGCTATCCAGTTCCCCGGGCTGCTCTCGCCAGCCCGAGACCCCGAGACGGCTCTTCCAGGAATTCAGACACGAGATGGAGTCGTAAAGACGCACTACAGACAAAATGAACAAAACAAAACAAAAAAAAACACAATGAGATGAGCACGGGCCTGTAAATCCGCTCAGAATGGATATTTAGGAGATTTATTTACTTGCTTTTTGCCATCTGTTCAGGTGAAAATGTCTCCCGCTGATTAAAAACCACATACTGAAGGGATCCAGGACAGATAAGGATGCACAGATGCAGATGTGTCTCTCTCTCTCTCTCTCTCTCTTTTCTGCTTTTTTCCCCCACACAGGCAAAAGTTTTTGCGAGAGAACAGGGAAGTAACTTATTAGCAGTTCATAGCGCTAACACACACGGGTGTGAAGTTTAATAAAGAGCTGATATTATAAATATATGTACAGGAATACAGTCCAGGCATTTTATAAACATTTCTATTTCCACATTTGCAGGAATTTCACTTAAAAACAGATTTACAGAAAGCCTTAAGAATACCTCCTGCTAGCATCCACACCAGGGACGTCTTCCACGTAAAGAGATTTCACCACACACACACACACTCACACACACACACACACACTCACACACACACACACACACTCACACACTCACACACACACACACTCACACACACACACACACACTCACACACACACACACACTCACACACACACACACACACTCACACACTCACACACACTCACACACTCACACACTCACACACACACACACACACACTCACACACACACACACTGTAATTAAACTGAAACTTCCAGCTGTTAATGGGACTAGGTTTTTGAGTAATTAAACTCTAAAATGAAAACATTGCACTACAAGAAGTACACAAGGAAAAAACACCAGTCAGAAATCAACACTGGTTCCAGCTGACCACAGCGGTGGTGTTCATGTTATAGTGTGTTAAATGTGCTAATTTACACAATTTCCTTACACTCACCTGTTAAAGGAAGGCCTAGAACTGGCCAAAATCTTCATAATTCGCTTTAGCTCAATCTGGTCAATCTCTCTCTCTCTCTCTCTCTATCACAGGTCTAATGAACTTAATGACCAGTCGACACACACCTGATGTGAATCACGAGTGTGTTTTGTTGAAACCCAACTCAGTCATTAGCTAAAAGTGTTAAACCACCTCATATAAGCAAACCACAACACAACACGCTACGAATGGAATTAGCATTCCAGGCTAAAATTGAGTTTTTTTGTTTGTTTGTTATTAATCGTTGAAACAAAACAAAACCTCCTCAGTAGTTTTAGTAGTTAGCATTTAGGTATCAACAGGTTCGACTCAGCCCGTTAGGACACTTCTAGCACGCGGAGGCGACCGTTATTTACTGTTTTCTCGTTTAAATTTGAATTTCAGCCGTTAAAGGAATAACGGTCGCGTCGCACCTGGCTGCGCGTGCATGTTTTTTAATTAAGACCAAACGGCACTCCAGTGTTAAATAAAGGCAAAAGATTTCTGCACATTAAATGTTATTTTTTTTACCTTTCCGATGAGTCGGTGTGAATATTGTTGTTGTTGTTGTTGTTGTTGTTTCTCCCCCTCCGGACTCGTTGGTTCGGGATACAAACCCGCCTCAGAAGAAGTGTCTTTTTCTGCTGCTCACAGAACGCCCAACGGACGACGCACGCGCTCGACCGTTGGATAGATAAATAAATAAATAAATAAATTTGAAAATGAGTAGCCGCGCGAGGTGAAGAGTGTGGGGGGGAAGGAAAGAAAAAAAAAATCTCACGAGGCGCTGCTGCTGTTGCTGATGCTGCTCGCGCTCGCGCTCTAGCTCACTCCCTCACTCCCTCACTGCGCCTCGAGACGGTGCGCGCGTGTGACTGGAGATTTCGCGCGTGCCGGGAATTTGCACGCTTAACTGGTCACAAAAAAAATTAAATAATTAAGCGGGATAGGGAGCAAAAAAAAGTGCTGCTGGTCGCGCGCACAGATCGCTCACCTCAAACCCCCGTGATCGAGCCGCCGAAGAAACACGTGTAAGCTTTAAAAATGAATGAGGATAACTGAATGACCACCGGAGAAGAGACACGAGTGCGCACACACACGCGCGCGCGCGCATACGCGCACGCCGTAAATATATACATACACATACACAGAAGCGCAAGCGCGCGCGTGCGGATGGGAACTGCAAGAACACAGCGGCTCTCAAGCGCGCGCGCATCTGTGTTTTTTAACCCGTGCACAACAGACACGCTCGTGTCCGGACATTATTTATTTTATTATGGCGCAACTATGGCAACCTGCATGCAAAACCTGCACCCCCCCCCCCGTGTTCGTCCCCACGAATAAACACCTTCTGTCTCTTTCTTCAGTACCTGTGGTGTTGAATTCAGTGCCTGAAGTGTTGGCTTTACCCTTTGTGATGAATTAACACCTTAGGTATTAATGCACTCTAATACTTACATAAATAAATAAACACCCTACCTGTTGGGTTTGATCTCACCTTGTTTAATTAAAACCTGAGAATGATGTTTTACTCAACACTGAAATGAACAAGTGTTGAGTTTATGCTCGCAGTGTTGAATTAAAAACATTATTGTTTTCTTAATACTTACAGAAACCAACTAACACCATGTGTTTTCCACTTTAGGAATGAGTGTTTATTCAATACCTAATTGAAATTTACACGCAGTGTTGGGTTTAGTCTTTCAGTGAGGAATTAATACTTTCACTTAACACCTAAATAAGCGTTAGTTTTAAAGTGTTTAATTAACACCTTGCTCATCCTAAGTGTTGGATTTGCTCCCGTTGCTCAGTGTTGACTCAATATCTATGTATATTTACTAATACTTAACATATTAAGTGTTTGGTTTCTTTAAAAGCTCGGATATAAACATTCACTCAATACCTACTCTGTTAAATAAACACCTAATGAGTTGGGCTTTAGTCTTACAGTGAATTATCACCGTATGTATTTAATATCACTCAATAGCTTCTTGAGTCTTAAATGAACACAGTGTTGAATTAGCACCTTAGGTTTGGTTAATATCTACAGTCTTCAATAAACACTTTAGATAATAATTAAGGTCCACTTCTTCCCTATGATGTAGAATAAACACTGTTGGTGTTTGGTTTATTATTGCGGTGTTGAAACAACTCTGTACTTCCAATTAGGCACAAGTTCAGTATTGATTCAACATTAAATGTGTTCATTCTAGACTACAGGTATTGATTTAGCATTAAATGTCTTGGTGTTAAGTCTGGGAATCAATTCATCGTTATAAAGGTGTTAATTCTAGCATTGTAGACTGGGGGTATTGATCCAACATTAAAGGTGTTCATTGTAGACTGGGGGTATTGATCCAACATTAAAGGTGTGCATTGTAGACTGGGGGTATTGATCCAACATTAAAGGTGTGCATTGTAGACTGGGGGTATTGATCCAACATTAAAGGTGTTCATTGTAGACTGGGGGTATTGATCCAACATTAAAGGTGTTCATTGTAGACTGGGGGTATTGATCCAACATTAAAGGTGTGCATTGTAGACTGGGGGTATTGATCCAACATTAAAGGTGTTCATTGTAGACTGGGGGTATTGATCCAACATTAAAGGTGTGCATTGTAGACTGGGGGTATTGATCCAACATTAAAGGTGTTCATTGTAGACTGGGGGTATTGATCCAACATTAAAGGTGTTCATTGTAGACTGGGGGTATTGATCCAACATTAAAGGTGTTCATTGTAGACTGGGGGTATTGATCCAACATTAAAGGTGTGCATTGTAGACTGGGGGTATTGATCCAACATTAAAGGTGTTCATTGTAGACTGGGGGTATTGATCCAACATTAAAGGTGTTCATTGTAGACTGGGGGTATTGATCCAACATTAAAGGTGTTCATTGTAGACTGGGGGTATTGATCCAACATTAAAGGTGTGCATTGTAGACTGGGGGTATTGATCCAACATTAAAGGTGTGCATTGTAGACTGGGGGTATTGATCCAACATTAAAGGTGTTCATTGTAGACTGGGGGTATTGATCCAACATTAAAGGTGTTCATTGTAGACTGGGGGTATTGATCCAACATTAAAGGTGTTCATTGTAGACTGGGGGTATTGATCCAACATTAAAGGTGTGCATTGTAGACTGGGGGTATTGATCCAACATTAAAGGTGTTCATTGTAGAACAAATGTATTGATCTAATTGGTCCAACACTGTAGATGTTGATTCATTACTGCAGATGTGTTAATATCAGAAGTGAGTATTCAACGTTACATGTGTGCATTGATTCGACATTAAAGGTGTTAATTCAGGACTCCAACTCCAACAAAATTAAAGGTGTTGATTTAACATTGTAGGTTTTGATTCGACATTGCAGTCTTTAACAGTCTTTAGAATTTTTTACAGTCTTTAGAATTGTGTATTGATTCTAGGTTAAAGGTGTTTATTCCAACATTAAAAGTGTTGAATAAACACTAATTGGTGTATTTGTGTATTTATCCAACACTAATGATTTTAATTCCTGTGAAGTTGGATCATCATTACAGAGTTTATTTCCAGATGTGTGTATTGATTCATAACTCAAGGTGTTTATTCCAGACTGTGGGTGTTGATTTAACATATAAAGCTGTAATTCCAAGTTGGAGTATTGATTATGGTTTAAATGTGTTAAATGTGTTAATTCCAGATGTATGTATGGATTGTGCATTAAAAGTGTTTATTCCAGATGTGTATTAATTCTATATTAAATGCATTCATTTCAGACTGTTAATAAAGTGTTAATTGTAAGACTGTCGGTATTGATTAGTCTCTAATCAATAATTCCAGACTGTATGTGTTCATTTTACATTCAAGCTAATAAATCTCTCCAGACAAGTGTTGCATAAACACTGATTGGTGCATTTATCCAACAGTAAAGATGTTACTTCCTGTCAAGTTTCATTACAGGGTTTAATTCCAGATTTGTGTATTGAATCATATTTCAAAGTGTTACTTCCAGACTGTAGGTGTTGGTTACTTCTTAAAGGTATTCATTATAGACTGTGGGCATTGATTTAACATTTAAGGCTGTAATTCCAAATTGGAGTATTGATTACTGCTTAAAGGGGGTTTAAATGTCTTAAATATGTTAATTCCAGATATGTGTATTGATTCTGCATTAAAGGTGTTTATTCCAGATGTATTAAGTATTAAGTTAAGTTGTCTTTATTTGTCACATATACATTACTGCACAGTGAAATTCTTTCTTCGCATATCCCATCCTTGGGTTGGGGTCAGAGCTCATGGTCAGCCATAATACAACGCCCCTGGAGCTCGAACCCCCGATCGACAACCTAGAGCCTTAACCACTTGAGCTACCACTGCCCCAATGTGTATTAATTCTACATTAAATGCATTCATTTCAGACTGTTAACTGTAACACTGTCAGTATTGATTGGTCTCTAATCAATAATTCCAGACTGTATGTGTAAATTCAACACTATAGGCTATTACAGTGTTTCATTATATTACAGGTGTTGAATCCAGGCTCGGGTATTGACTCATCAGTGCAAGTGTTTATTCCAGATTGTTCGTTTTGGCCCAAAATTAAAGTATATTATCAAATCTAATTACATTACAGGTGTCTGTAGGTATTGAGGCAACATCACAGGTATTAAATTAACCCTATAGGTGTTGAGTCTTCATTAAAATTGTTTGTTCCAGATTGTGGGGATGAGTCAGTATCTCTGTAGAACTTAACTCATATCTTAACACCTAAAAAAAATGATGGATCAGATATCCGAGGAACGTTTGTTCCGATCCTTTAAAATAAAATTGGATTGGAATTGGATTCGGGAAAGATTTTATTTGGAAATGGAAAAATATTTTACATATTAAAAGACTAATATATATATATATGTATATTTATAATATTATTTATAATAATATAAATAAATAATATTATTATATATTATATTATTATTAAAAAAATAATATTATTATATATTATATTATTATATTATTATTAAATAAATAATATTATTTATTATAAAATATATATTTATATATATATTAATAAATTATAGTTATATAATTTTTTGTAGTTTCATGTAAGTTTTTTTGCAATGTATTATAGTTTTAAATATTGTATTACTAAATTATTAAATTATTATTATTATTATTATTATTATTATTATTATTATTATTAGTATTATTATTTTTCCTGCAAGTCGATTCAACTCCTCTCAGCTCTCAGAACAGCTTTGTTAGCCTGATTGTGTCAAGGTCAGGTGACCAGTCAGCCCACACACACACACACACACACACACACACTCACACACACACACACACACACACACACACACACACAAAACTAACATTAAATATCAAGGTGTCCCTAAACTTCTAGCTGGCATGTTGATAGATCTATATTGACTGTACAATTCAGCTCTTTCCTGGTGCAAGAGTTCAATTAATACCTATCGTTTTGAATTAACCCCCGCAGTTCTGCCCCAACCGCGGCGATTTAACACCTACAAGCTCTCAATTAATACCTACAGTTCTATTTTTAGCCCCTGCAGTGTTGGATTAATTCCTACCGTGATGCATTACTACCTAGCGCACCGAATTACCTCTTCCGTCGTTCCTGTTCACGTAAATCACTCCTTCTTCTTCTTCTTCTTTTCTGTGCCTAAACACACATTTAACACAAATATGATCTGAAATAACATTTAGTCATCAGTCTGAGGTGTTATTTCACTTGGTAAAGAATGTCAGGGTGTAAATTAAACATCCACGTGATGTACAAAGCTTGACGGATCATTGGATTAGCACCTAGTATTGTTTACAGTCTTTAATTACAATCTGTAATAGAAAGTTTAAGTCTAAATGCACAAATAATCACATATATTTATACCCACACCACCACACACACCCCCACACACCAATTTATACATATATACAGTCACAAATTTTCACTTCCAATGGTTTATAGGTGCAAATAAAGAGGAAGTAATTTTTCATTCGGTAATGATTGTGTAGTGTGTGACGTTTCCAGAAATAAAACAAAGAACATTCCGGAGAAAACTTCTTCTTCCTTCCTTCAATACACACTGCTTCTACAACCAATGAAAAAACAACTAAAAGGCAAGGTGTTTAATGTGTTTGGGAGATCTTGTAACGCTTCAAGAAAAAAACAAATACAAAGTTACTGAGATTATTTTAATAATTATTTATTGTTTTTATATTATATAAATATTATTATGTAATATTTTTATAATTATTTTAATGTTATATCTTGGCTAGCTTTTAATATATATATATATATATATATATATATATATATATATAATTTTTTAAGGTCATACATGACCTTAAAAATATATTATTTATTGATATTTTTTTTTAAATGTATGTTAAGTAAGGTTAAACCGACATCAAATATTATTATTATATATATATATATAATTTTTTAAGGTCATATATATATATATATATATATATATATATATATATATATACATATATATATATATATATGACCTTAAAAAATATATTATTTATTGATATTTTTTTTTAAATGTATGTTAAGTAAGGTTAAACCGACATCAAATATTATTCTCCAAAAAATTAAATTAAATTAAATTAAACTAACTAGCAATTTAATTCTTTCAGAATTATAATTAATTCAAATGTGAGTTGAATGAATTGCATTAAATTTAAACTTGAAATATTTAAAAATTTCCATGCAGAAATTCTGAGTTTGGAAGTTCATAAATCTTTCAAAATATTTCGTAATTTCCTAGTCTTGTGATAAAAAAATATTAAAAAACAATTCATCCACATCAAATCCTTCATTTTAGGTTTAAGTTCTGTAAAAAAATATGCAAATTAAGTTCAAAAACCACGCCCCCCCCATATTAGCACACAAAGGAAACCTGAATATTTTTCTTTTCTAGTTTTATGACATTTCTAAAATATTCAGAAATACATTTCTGAATATTACCTGAATAATACCTTGTATACAAGCTAAACTTAGACTACAAATAAAAAATACATTTATTTAGTACAGAACTTACTTAAAAGTTGACAAAATTCTAATTATTTATATTATTTTTTTTACTGAATGTCTACATGTTTTACAGTTTAAATAGAAATCCTTAAAAATGCAACAACACAATGCTCTCAAGGTTAAATACTAAATTCTATATAAAATACATACAATAACTGTGTGTGCAATAACACACAATCTCTCCGAAGTGCAATATTCCGCCTTTTATAGCAGAGTATTTGCTTTTTAGCTGCCTTTTATCCACAATATTTGTTTTTATGTGTTGACATTCGGACTTTAGTTGTTTTCCCCCCTGCTATTTGTTGTGTATTTAGCATTATTTGTATAGAAGGGTTCCTTT
>NC_080712.1:3877645-3882645 GCF_019097595.1 Hemibagrus wyckioides
GCGTACGAGGTAAACTACGCCACACCAGAGCCGAATATAATATTCCTTTAACTGTCCCGTAGTGACACATTCTCATTACAGAGGCTGCGTGCATCTAAAAGCTTCTCAACACCCGGTCATGCTGCGCTTATTGAAAATCAAACGGTTTATTATGCCGCGGTGAGTTTTATTTCTCCTCCAGCGTAGCAGTTTGGGAATATGTAGTCACCGTCCTCATAAACTCGCAGTAACAAGAAAACAGAGAACGGAATAATAACTCGGAAGATTGCCCTGCAAGTCTGTGAGAAGCGCACACAGGGGGACGACTAGCCGACGCGCCTCAAACTGAGAAAATAAAGTACGCTTTAGCTTTATTGAAATTCCCAGTTCCTTTCAGCGTTCAAATGAGAGGGTTACTCGAGTCTGGGAAATCAAGTTAATCTCTATTCCGGCTTTTAGAGGTGGGAGAATTATGCTAACTCTCTCGCGCTCTCGCTCTCTCTCTCTCGCTTTTTTCTTTCTCCAACACCATGTTTCCTTTTCTTCCTTTATCCTGTTCAGGAGACAGCACTGTCCAAAGGCCCTTAGTTAGTTCTGCTTGGTGAACCGGCCCGTCTTTCTTTTTTTCCCCCCCTTTCTCTCCGCTAAGAATCTCAGTCGTCCAGATGACAGTGAACAAGACAACAGCGTCTCGTGCATGCGAGATAGGAACTTCCACACAAAACTCCAGGAAATGAAGAGTGGAGTAGAGAAATGGGACGGTGTTAGAGCGTGCTCTCGCTGCTACAGACCAGGCTGATGAAGGCAGGACAGATTATTGACAGATACTTCACTCTATTTACTGTAGAAATGATGTAGAAATATTGTGTGTTATTTCTATGATACGGTGGAAAAGAGAGGGATTTAAAGTGTTTAACATGTGCTGCGTTCGAGGTAACTCTGAATCTGGGAGACAGGAAGATGGAGTCATGTCTGTTCACACCTGGAGGTTTAAAGTGGAGAAACACAGACGTGTCCGGGTTCGACTTCTGAGAGCTGATCCAACCGGCTAACATTACACAGTGATGAGAGATGTACAACAACAACAACAACAACAACAACAACAATGACAACCACCAACACCAATTATATATATATATATATATATATAAACAACAACAACAACAGTACTAAAGAAAACGACTAAAAGAATAACAACAACAACAACAACAACAATAATAATAATAATAATAATAATAATAATAACAGTACCAAAGACAACAACAAAAGCACTGCACCACCATTAAAAACAACAACAACAGTACTAAAGACAACAATAATAATAACAGTAACAACAGTAATAAAGATAACAACAACAACAACAACAACACCACCATCAATTGAAGCTAGAACAGCAGCAGCAACAAGAACAACAACAACAACAATAATAATAATAACAGCAAGAACAACAATAACAAAAGAACTAAAGATAACAACAAAAACAATGAACTTGATCTAATGAACTTGATAACCTGTGCTTGTTTGTTTGTTTGTTTGTTTGTTTGTTTGTTGATTTAAACTCATACTTGCCATAAGCAGCTGTGATGTGACTCAGGATGGAGTTTGTCTTTGTTCCTATTCAGAGGTGATATAATTTATGAGTTAGGAGCTTCAGTATAATGCAGCAGTTCCCCAAACAACATGAACATTCAACATTAACAAAAAGCATACTCTTATAAACTAAACAAATCTAGTTGCACACTCCCACACCTTCCCCTCAGAAAATCTCGTCAGATCACATTATAACGGCTCTGAGTCTGATAAAGTCTCATAACGGCTCAGAGTCTGATAAAGTCTCATAACGGCTCTGAGTCTGATAAAGTCTCATAACGGCTCTGAGTCTGATAAAGTCTCATAACGGCTCTGAGTCTGATAAAGTCTCATAACGGCTCTGAGTCTGATAAAGTCTCATAACGGCTCAGAGTCTGATAGAGTCTCATAACGGCTCTGAGTCTGATAAAGTCTCATAACGGCTCTGAGTCTGATAAAGTCTCATAACGGCTCAGAGTCTGATAAAGTCTCATAACGGCTCTGAGTCTGATAAAGTCTCATAACGGCTCTGAGTCTGATAAAGTCTCATAACGGCTCTGAGTCTGATAAAGTCTCATAACGGCTCTGAGTCTGATAAAGTCTCATAACGGCTCTGAGTCTGATAGAGTCTCATAACGGCTCTGAGTCTGATAGAGTCTCATAACGGCTCTGAGTCTGATAAAGTCTCATAACGGCTCTGAGTCTGATAAAGTCTCATAACGGCTCTGAGTCTGATAAAGTCTCATAACGGCTCTGAGTCTGATAAAGTCTCATAACGGCTCTGAGTCTGATAAAGTCTCATAACGGCTCTGAGTCTGATAGAGTCTCATAACGGCTCTGAGTCTGATAGAGTCTCATAACGGCTCTGAGTCTGATAGAGTCTCATAACGGCTCTGAGTCTGATAGAGTCTCATAACGGCTCTGAGTCTGATAGAGTCTCATAACGGCTCTGAGTCTGATAGAGTCTCATAACGGCTCTGAGTCTGATAGAGTCTCATAACGGCTCTGAGTCTGATAGAGTCTCATAACGGCTCTGAGTCTGATAGAGTCTCATAACGGCTCTGAGTCTGATAGAGTCTCATAACGGCTCTGAGTCTGATAGAGTCTCATAACGGCTCAGAGTCTGATAGAGTCTCATAACGGCTCTGAGTCTGATAGAGTCTCATAACGGCTCAGAGTCTGATAGAGTCTCATAACGGCTCAGAGTCTGATAGATAGAGAAGTCTGGAAATCTGAAGAGGTTTGATATATTTGGATTTAATGGTGTTTCTACTGAAATCAACAGAATTGTTCCACATGTAAATTTACAGAAATCCAATTCTGTCTTGAACGGTTGGAGGCCAGGTTTTTTTCAGCATAAGCTTTTACACACACACACACACACACACACACACACACAACACACACACACACTTTTACAATCTAAACACAAAACACTCTCCAAGCAAATCACTTTCTTCAAAATAAACAAATCGCTAATGAAAAATTTAGCATTCACTTAAAGCATTGTGTGTGTGTGTGTGTGTGTTTCAGGTCAGTGTGACCCTGTAGAGGTGAAAAAAAAAATTCCAGAGATTATTTTTCCAGAAGATTATCACATTTATTTATTTATTTATTTATTTATTTATTTAATATTTGTGCTTCCCTAATTAGCGATGAACCAAGTTATCGTGCATCACAGAGTCATGTTGTTCCAGATGTGAATTAAAAGTGTTTAGACTGATGTTTAGTGTTCTTTTTTTTTTCCTCAATCAGTCGGAGAAACTGGGAATGTCACAGAGTTTTTTGGGGATTTCTATTCAGGTACTCGGATGTGATGTGGGCGGATTTCCTCGGCGTGGGTCTGCGGTGCGGTGCAGCATGAGCAGCAGGTGGAAAAGATGCTTCACGTGTCTCTGAGAAAACTGCGCTAGCCTTCACCGTGCAACGGCGCTCGGCGTGGGATGGTATGAGACCTGAATGATGGGTGGGAATTGGGCGAGACTAATTTAGGAAGAAAATCAGGAGGGGGAAAAATCTGCAGCACGGAGGAACGTCAGTCACGGCTCCATGGGTCTGGGATAAAGCTTAACTCACTGTTAGAGAACATCTTCTGCACTCGGGTCTTTGTTTTTAAAAGATGACCAACAGATCTTTTTTTTTTCCTTGACCCTGAGAGTGTTTAATGATTTTAATGGTGAGAAATATATATATATATATATATAATATATATTTATTTATTTATTTATTTATTTATTATATTTATTGGTCATATACACACGTATTCTAACACTTCTGAACCGATCTCATGTGTGTTAGCTTTATTTTGGCACCAGGATTATTCACATACACACACACACACACACACACACACACACACACACCTTGTAGTTTTTGAGATAAACTCATTTTATATTGCGAGTGTCTTTCTCGCTTTGAAACTGATCAGTTCCTCCAGCCGCTTTTCACTGAGAAATATCTTTATTTCAAATTTATATCACATTTCTTCACCCAAGGTGTTTCTTTAAATGCCGTCTGCAACAACAACAACAAGAGTACCAAAGAAAACAACAACAACAAGAAGAGTACCAAAGAAAACAACAACAGTACCAAAGACAACAACAGTACCAGACAACAAAAACAAAAACAACAATAGTATCAAAGACAACAACAACAACAACAACAACAACAACAATAATTAAAATAATAACAAAAACAAAAAAAACAGTACCAAAGACAACAACAATCATAATAATAACAAAAACAACAACAGTACTAATGACAACAACAACAAAACTGCACCACCAATAAAAGCAACAGCAACAACAACAGTAATAATAATAATAATAATAATAATAATAATAATAATAATAATAATAATAATAATAATAATAATAATTACAAAAAAACAGCATCTGCATGATGCAGATTATTTAAAAATACAATGCTGTTTTTCCTCTAATGAATATTTGTTTGTTTGTTTGTTTGTTTATTCATTTAATTTCATTTAAACCTCCAGCCCTGTGGATTTTTGTTTCCCATGATGCCGTGAGCAGGCGTGATTTGGAGTGAACCTGTGAGATCTTTCCTCCTTGTGTTCAGGAAGGAATCCGAGTTTGTTTCACTGAATCTGAATCTGAGAAAGTAAAGAAGTGAGAAGTCCAGCACAGCGTGTACTAAACCCCGCCTCCAGGCGAAGACGTGAACACCCAGCCTTACCTTAATCCTATTTACATGATTTTAATGCTGCCGTCTCTGGATAATATCCGACAAGTCGAACATTACTATCCCCGCTTCCCTGAGAGCCGTTAAAGGAGGCGGGATTAAAGGCGCTACATCCTAATTGAACACATACACACACTACAGTCATACACTCTGCTGTCAGTTTATTAGGTACACCGAATTCAACACCTCAGGCCATGGGAGGAAAATAGATTTATTTCTGAAACACTTGGATGTTTATTGGATGTAAA
>NC_080712.1:3890145-3947645 GCF_019097595.1 Hemibagrus wyckioides
TTTATTTATTTATTTATTTATTTATTTATTTATTTATTTATTTATCTATCTATTCATCCATCCATCCATCTATCTATGATTTTATTTATTTATTTATTTATTTATTTATCCATCCATCCATCCATCCATCCATCAACCCATCCATCAAGCAATCCATCCACCTACCCATCCATCTATTTATCTGTCCATCCATCCATCCATCTATCTATCTATCTATCTATCTATCTATCTATCTATCTATCTATCTATCTATCTATCTATCTATCTATCTATCTATCTATCTATCTATCTATCTATCTATCTATCTATCTATCTATCAGATTTACAGTCAAATCACCTTAAGTTATTTATTGACACATCACATCCGTTTCAACATTTTAAATTGATCAATCGATCTAAATCACCGCCATGAAAACTTCTTTTATTCTCTTATTCTCATGAAAATGTCTCTATTTAACTCTTTAACTCTTTTCCCCCCGAACCAGAGAAATGTCTTTTCCTGCTGTTTTTCTCGTGTCCATGTTGATGATGATTGAGCGTCTTCGTCCTGTCTCTCTCCACAGTGGAGGTTAATGTGAAGCTCATATGAAAGTAGAAACTCAGGACTTTAAGAATTTGTAGTGTTTCCGAAGGATTTCTGTTTTTCTCTCTAGACTACTAGGGGTGATAGATTCATAGAAATGTTCCAGTTCGTTTTTATTTTAAGTAAATGTTGATCTCAAACCCATTCCTGCTCTCTGAGTGTTTGTTCATGTAAAACGCAGCTCAGATTTGACTAAAATTCTGTGTACGGTTCTCCAACAGAGGGAAAAACACACGTCTGATACACACTGACGTTTTAGATCAGACTGAACATCACTCCGTTTCTGAATTCTGATTGAAAATGTCCCTGTAAGTTTCCTAAACACCAGTATACTGATAAAACTTTGCAAAAGTACACATCTCATGTTTCTCTGATCTCCTTTTATATTTTACTGTTAATCCTGTAATATTTCTGGAAATCAGCCGACACTTTAAGGCCGAATTGAATCCAGAGGCTTGTTAGTGTGTGATGTATTCGAGACGTAAGCGGCTCTTGGACGTGTTTAACATGTTTAAAAGTGTTATATCTTTCTACCTTTTTATACCTTATCATCATAAGCAGCACACGGCTTCACACACACACACACACACACTCCAAGTCTCTGAGTTCGGGTGAATCGTCTAAAATAAATGCAAATGAGCCCAGTGTGTCGTTTTTCAGCTTTATTTTTCATTTTTCATTCCAGGCAAAAAAAAAATCATCATATTTATTCCAGACCTCGCTTTAAAGGTGTGTTTAATCATTCTTATGAAACTCTTCTTGTGAAAAATCTTACTAAACAAGCTGCGGTAATCTGTAACGTAAGAAATACGATTTATTTCATCTCTAATACGTTCTGCATGAATAAGGCCTGGCTTGTGATTCGATTTGAGACACAAGTTTCTCCTCTTGTGCGGCGTAAAGAAGTTAAAATCCCGCCACTGTTTAAACCTTTTTCATTTCAGAAACCTAAACACACTCCCAGGCACAGCTACAACCTTGATGCCTCAACCCTTTTAACTTCCTAAATTCATGGGAATACCCTGAATCCCGTCGTCGTTCCAAACAGAATCCCAAACAGCTCACCTTTGCACGTCGAGGCTCTCTGAGCTGGCTGCGCTCTCAAAAATAAATGCCAATGCTCCCAGTGTGGAGTTTTTTCATTTTTCAGCAGCAGCAGCAGCAGCAGAAGAAGAAGCAGAGGTTGGCTTGTTTCCCTCCTTTAATATGCTATGAATGTGAAATGTGACCTTGTTCAGGCCCACGTCGCTCTCCCCAGGTGCAGCCGGGGCTCAGGGACATTAGCGGCTCTGCTTAATTCATTATTTCACCCGACACGCTGAGGACAAACCTGGCACGGGGCAGAACCGCAGCACACGCTGGCCAAACCGGAGCTATTTAAAGCCTTACTCAGTAAAAAAGAAAAGAAAAACGGGGTTGAATTTAATTCAAGGAATGTGTGCTGCATATTTATTTATTTATTTATTTTACTTATTTATTTATTTTTCGGTTTCAGCACAAAGGTCCTCAAGCAAGTGGTCATGCCAACCCCGGGGATTAACTATTAATAAGAATAAATAAAATACTTTTTTTAAATGAATTTAATATATTATTATTATTATTATTATTATTATTATTATTATTATTATTATTATTATTAATAATAATAATAATAATAATAATAATAATTATAATAATTTATTTGTTTATTTATTTATTTATTTATTTATTTATTTGTCTGAGAAATACTTTTTTTAAAAATAAATTAAATTAAATTAATTTATATTTAATTATTTTTTTAAAAGGGTTATACAGTATACTACGCAGTCATTTAGGGATATTTAATGCAGTATAAATTATATGCATTTTACAATTTAAAAAAAAAATATCTGCTGCATTACACAGTAAACCTGATATTTTACATATTATATTTTTTATATCAAATAATAATTCACAGAAATAATTTAAACACCGACCATGGATCCAATATCTATGGAGTAAATGCAGGGAATTTCACTCAGAATGCAAAGTATGCAGTAATCAAAGATGTAGAGATATAAATTAGCCAAAGATAAAAAGAAGATTTTTTTTGCTCATTACAGACGAATGATAGTGCTCAGGCTCGCGGATCTTCCCCGAGATGTAACGTCTCTCCCACTGCAGTGCCATCAGGGTGAAATATCCTGAAATATATAGTGATAAAAACACCAAAATATTATCAAATCTGTATTCTTCATCGCTTCTGAATGTCTAAAATATTTTAAAAATATTTATCTTTGTCAGTTCATCTGCTGAATTTCTGATGGATTTGCCTCATGGTTTGAGGTCTATCTATCTATCTATCTATCTATCTATCTATCTATCTATCTATCTATCTATCTATCTATCTATCTATCTATCTATCTATCTATCTATCTATCTATCTATGATATTACTTATTTATTTATCCATCCATCCATCCATCCATCTACCCATCCATCCATCCATCCATCCATCTACCCAAACTCCTATCTATCTATCTATCTATCTATCTATCTATCTATCTATCTATCTATCTATCTATCTATCTATCTATCTATCTATCTATCTATCTATCTATCTATCTATCTATCTATCTATCAGCCAGATTCTGTACAGTTTACTTAAATTTATTAATTTTATTTAAATTATTATTATTACATTTTTAACTAAAAATTATTCTTATAAAATCTCCACTTTGGCCGGATTTTAAAAATCACATCTTTATTAGAGAAAATTTCGGACTAGTTCAAGTCCATGTAGTGAGAATAACAGAGATAGAGGAGACCTATAGAGCAAAATAAAACACAGAGTATAAAATCTAATCTAATCTAATGCGCTCTCATCTCCACAAATGGGGCCTTAGAGAAAACGAGCAGATTCCGGGATATTGTCCAGGACTACACTGAGGAAAGTTGATTTGAAGTTTGATCTCGTCTCTGAACTGTTCCTTGTTCTTTCCGAATCGCTTCATTATTCCGGGCTGTTAGTTCTTTATGGCTGAATGTGAAATCCCTGGATAAAGTTTTCATAAACCACCTGAAGTGGGACTTAATGTTGAGCTATAATTGAGCCTAAAGGGTTTTGTGTGCAGTTTGTGTGCCATATGGCAGCCTCCTCCCTGTCGCTGCCGTTCACCTGGACTCGGAGGAAGCGTGTATACAAAAGAAACTCATGTTCTGCCTTGTCACCTCCTGTTTTTCCTAAAGCCCAAATTGATGGAGTGTTCTTGTCAGACATGACGGAGCAGATGTGTAAAAATCAATCACGTTCAAAGAAACGTCGTGTAATCCTGACGAGCCCGGGAAACAAAAAAACAAGACACGTGGATACACCTTGGCAGAGTGTGTAGCACTTCAAACTTCTGTCTTAAATAAACTGAAGCAGAAACTTATTTTTAAAAAAATATTTACTTATTTATTTTATTTATTTATTTATTTAATTTTTAATTTAATTTAATTTTATTCATTTACTTATTTTTATATTTATTATTTACTTATTTTATTTTATTTATGTATGTATTTAATTTTTTAATTACATTTGTTATTTTATTTATTTATTTATTTATTTATTTATTTATTTATTTATTTATTATTTTTTTTAAATTTATTTATTTATCTATTTATTTATTTAATGTTTTGATTTGTTTATATATTTGTTTCAAAAATAAATTAAAAAGAAAGAAAAGAAAAGTGGATTTTATTTTCAATTTTTTTTAAAGCATGTCTGTCATTCAAAAGGAAAAATAGCACTAATTCAAACTGGCTCAATTATGCTTTTTCTCCCATTACTTTTTAAAGAAATATATTGATCAAGTGAAATTAAAAAAAAAAAAAACCACTGGCTAGTTAGTTCAAACATCATGTACTTCACATCATGCTTGGTTAAAATAATTGAGGCTGCTGTATTTTTTGTATTTATTAAACAACAACAACAAAAACATTGGAAGGAAAAATAATTTAGATTTTTTTTTTTTAATTAAGTTGTTTTGCTGCTTGAGACATCTTCATAGTGATGTTATCCAAATGGCCTATTAGGTGGCAGGAATGCAGTGAAGGAAGTCCTAGATAGATACAGGTGAAGAACGTGAGCGAATGTTCGACTGTCTACAAATCATCACTCGTTACAGAGAAGAAAAGCACAACAACACGCCTCCGAAGCTGGAGGTAGATAAGCTACTCCAACAAAAAACTCATCAGGTTCTGTTCTTTTCAGCCAAGAACTGGAATCTGAAGCTACCAGGAACACTGGACAGATGAAGATGGAAACCAAACCAGGAGATGTTCTCCTAATCTTCAGCAGTTCAGGTTCCTCAGGTTCCTGTTCCAAAAAAGGCAATAATTTAGTGGACATCATCAGAGATAAAAGGTTATAATATAAATTATAAAGGTTATAAACATTATTTATAATAAAAAGAAATGGTTAATGATTTGTCTTTTATGCTTTTTCTTTCTCTACACTTTTTTTAAAAAATGAAAAAAAATTTTTTATACAAAAATATATATAATTAAGAGAAAGATTAAATCAGTTCTGAAGACAGTTTGCATCCAATATTAATTTAAAAAAAATTCTAATGATTTTGTCTTTTGGTTGAAATTGTTTACAAGGTTATATTTTAATCCTTTAATCTAAATATTGATTTGTTTCTAATCTTCTAATTATTTCTAATTATTTATTTTTAATAGACTGTGTATAAATTAGTTTTATTTCTATTTTTATTTAATTTCTATTTGTAAATTATTATTATTTTTTTGACCATGATGTATAAAAAGGGAAAATAAAAAAAATAAATAAATAATGATAAGAAGAAGAGGAAGAAGAAGAAAATATTGTCATAATGATTTAATCTTTAATCTTCAGAGATATTTTTTTTCAAAAATTAATGAAATTTAGTAAGAGAAACTTCAAATGAGTTCTAAAGTTTGCATCCATTTTTTTTTTCTTTTAAACAACTTTCTAACAATTTTGTCTTTTGGTCTAAATGGTTTTCAGAATTTTAATCCTTTACTCCAAATAATGATTATATTTTTTAATAGTGTATTAGGTAAATTAGTTTTATTCCTATTTTTTAAGGTTTTTTTTTATTCAGAACAATGGAGGGTGCTCCAGCGCTGTAAAAGGTCAAATAAAATAAAATAAAATAAAATAAAATAAAATAAATATAAAAAATAATAATAATTAAAAAGAAATATTGTCACAATGATTTGTATTTTTAACCTTCAAAACTCTCAGCGTTAAATTCATTAATAAATAATACTCCTTTTGTAAGTCAAGCTTTTAAGTGAACTTATTAAAACTAAGGGAAACCCCCAGCTAATTATTGAGAGAAAACTCTCAGGATTATAGAGAAAACTCGTCAGTATATTCGGGCTCCAGCCCTGGCAGCGTGCTCTCTTTACGTTTGAGCGTATACACGCCACAGGCTGCTGAACAGCTGAATCGCTCTGAGATGAATACGCTAAAGGTTTTCCCTCTTCCATCCTCCGCTCTGCACTGCTATCGGCGTTATTAGCATCGCCGTATCCCGCTCGCGATTCTGCAGGCGCAGCACATTTCCGACTGACTGTACTCACGCACGCTGATGGTCGAGGTTGATTTAGCAGCCCTAAGACTAAATTATTCCCCCCTCCAGCTGCGTGAATTCCCACCTGCCTCCTCTTCTTTCCGACAAATTAGTTCCCCAACCATGACAAGCTCATTCAGAGGCGCGCTGGCAGAGCGGGCCGTCGCTAGCGCATTAGCCAGGTACAAAATGCTAATGCCGCATTTCAGTAAATAAGAGTGAATATTTGTAAACGTTAAAGTGTTTAAAAAGTGACAGGCCGGCTTAATACATTTGTCACACGGTGCAAATTCTCCACAGTACCAGGCGCTGGGAAGTTTTCAGGGAGACACCCGTGTCACGGGCCTATGCTAATTAAATTCCAGCAAACTTTACCTAAACTTTCTGATGATCATCACGGAGCGTCGTATCTAATCTGATAATTAACCTGGAGTGTCATATCTAATCAGACAATCATCCCAGAGTGTCATATCTAGTCCAATAATTATCCTGGAGTGTCATACCTAATCTGATAATCATCCTGGAATGTCATATCTAATCAAATAATTATCTAGGAGTGTCATATCTAATCTGATAATCATCCTGGAATATCATATCATATCTGATAATCATCCTGGAGTGTCGTATCTAATCTGATAATCATCCTGGAATATCATATCATATCCAATAATCATCCTAGAGTGTTGTATCGAATCAGATAATCATCCTGGAATGTCATATCTAATCTGATAATCATCCTGGAATATCATATCATATCTGATAATCATCTTGGAGTGTCATATCTAATCCGACAATTATCCTGGAGTGTTGTACCTAATCAGATAATCATCCAGGAGTGTCAAATCTAATCTGATAATTATTTATCTTGGAGTGTTGTATCTAATCAGATAATCATCCTGGAGTGTCAAATCTAATCTGATAATTATTTATCTTGGAGTGTTGTATCTAATCAGATAATCATCCTGGAGTGTCAAATCTAATCTGATAATTATTTATCTTGGAGTGTTGTATCTAATCAGATAATCATCCTGGAGTGTCATATCTAATCTGATAATCATCCTGGAATATCATATCATATCTGATAATCATCTTGGAGTGTCATATCTAATCCGACAATTATCCTGGAGTGTTGTATCTAATCAGATAATCATCCTGGAGTGTCAAATCTAATCTGATAATTATTTATCTTGGAGTGTTGTATCTAATCAGATAATCATCCAGGAGTGTCAAATCTAATCTGATAATTATTTATCTTGGAGTGTTGTATCTAATCAGATAATCATCCAGGAGTGTCATATCTAATCAGATAATCATCCAGGAGTGTCATATCTAATCAGATAATCATTCTGGCTTTCTTTCTTTCTTTCTTTCTTTCTTTCTTTCTTTCTTCCTTCCTTCCTTCCAGTCTCTGTATTGAGACACAGTACATGTGCACACACACACAAACACACACACACACACACACACAGTGAAAATAGAGATGATTTCCTGTGCACTGAAACGCAACCAGAGTGCTGCAGTATCAGGCAGTGTTCATGTACAGTGTTCATGTACAGTGTTCATGTACAGTGTTTATGTGTTCATGTACAGTGTTCATGTACAGTGTTCATGTACAGTGTTCATGTACAGTGTTTATGTGTTCATGTACAGTGTTCATGTACAGTGTTCATGTACAGTGTTCATGTACAGTGTTTATGTGTTCATGTACAGTGTTTATGTACAGTGTTCATGTACAGTGTTTATGTACAGTGTCTATGTACAGTGTTCATGTACAGTGTTTATGTACAGTGTTCATGTACAGTGTTTATGTACAGTGTTTATGTACAGTGTTCGTGTACAGTGTTCATGTACAGTGTTTATGTGTTCATGTACAGTGTTTATGTACAGTGTTCATGTACAGTGTTTATGTACAGTGTTTATGTACAGTGTTCATGTACAGTGTTTATGTACAGTGTTCGTGTACAGTGTTCATGTACAGTGTTTATGTGTTCATGTACAGTGTTTATGTACAGTGTTCATGTACAGTGTTTATGTACAGTGTTCATGTACAGTGTTCATGTACAGTGTTCATGTACAGTGTTTATGTGTTCATGTACAGTGTTTATGTACAGTGTTCATGTACAGTGTTTATGTACAGTGTTTATGTACAGTGTTTATGTACAGTGTTCGTGTACAGTGTTCATGTACAGTGTTTATGTGTTCATGTACAGTGTTTATGTACAGTGTTCATGTACAGTGTTTATGTACAGTGTTTATGTACAGTGTTCATGTACAGTGTTTATGTACAGTGTTTATGTACAGTGTTCGTGTACAGTGTTCATGTACAGTGTTTATGTGTTCATGTACAGTGTTTATGTACAGTGTTCATGTACAGTGTTTATGTACAGTGTTTATGTACAGTGTTCATGTACAGTGTTTATGTACAGTGTTTATGTGTTCATGTACAGTGTTTATGTACAGTGTTCATGTACAGTGTTCATGTACAGTGTTTATGTACAGTGTTTATGTACAGTGTTCGTGTACAGTGTTCATGTACAGTGTTTATGTGTTCATGTACAGTGTTTATGTACAGTGTTCATGTACAGTGTTTATGTACAGTGTTTATGTACAGTGTTCATGTACAGTGTTTATGTACAGTGTTTATGTGTTCATGTACAGTGTTTATGTACAGTGTTCATGTACAGTGTTTATGTACAGTGTTTGTGTTCATGTACAGTGTTTATGTACAGTGTTCATGTACAGTGTTTATGTACAGTGTTCATGTACAGTGTTTATGTACAGTGTTTATGTGTTCATGTACAGTGTTCATGTACAGTGTTCATGTACAGTGTTTATGTACAGTGTTTATGTGTTCATGTACAGTGTTCATGTACAGTGTTTATGTACAGTGTTTATGTGTTCATGTACAGTGTTTATGTACAGTGTTCATGTACAGTGTTCATGTACAGTGTTTATGTGTTCATGTACAGTGTTCATGTACAGTGTTCATGTACAGTGTTTATGTACAGTGTTTGTGTTCATGTACAGTGTTCATGTACAGTGTTCATGTACAGTGTTTATGTACAGTGTTTATGTGTTCATGTACAGTGTTCATGTACAGTGTTCATGTACAGTGTTTATGTACAGTGTTCATGTACAGTGTTCATGTACAGTGTTTATGTGTTCATGTACAGTGTTCATGTACAGTGTTCATGTACAGTGTTTGTGTTCATGTACAGTGTTTATGTACAGTGTTCATGTACAGTGTTTATGTACAGTGTTCATGTACAGTGTTTATGTACAGTGTCTATGTACAGTGTTCATGTACAGTGTTCATGTACAGTGTTTATGTACAGTGTTCATGTACAGTGTTCATGTACAGTGTTTATGTACAGTGTTCATGTACAGTGTTTATGTACAGTGTTTATGTACAGTGTTCGTGTACAGTGTTCATGTACAGTGTTTATGTGTTCATGTACAGTGTTTATGTACAGTGTTCATGTACAGTGTTTATGTACAGTGTTCATGTACAGTGTTTATGTACAGTGTTTATGTACAGTGTTCATGTACAGTGTTTATGTACAGTGTTCGTGTACAGTGTTCATGTACAGTGTTTATGTGTTCATGTACAGTGTTTATGTACAGTGTTCATGTACAGTGTTTATGTACAGTGTTCATGTACAGTGTTCATGTACAGTGTTCATGTACAGTGTTTATGTGTTCATGTACAGTGTTTATGTACAGTGTTCATGTACAGTGTTTATGTACAGTGTTTATGTACAGTGTTTATGTACAGTGTTCGTGTACAGTGTTCATGTACAGTGTTTATGTGTTCATGTACAGTGTTTATGTACAGTGTTCATGTACAGTGTTTATGTACAGTGTTTATGTACAGTGTTCGTGTACAGTGTTCATGTACAGTGTTTATGTGTTCATGTACAGTGTTTATGTACAGTGTTCATGTACAGTGTTTATGTACAGTGTTTATGTACAGTGTTCATGTACAGTGTTTATGTACAGTGTTTATGTGTTCATGTACAGTGTTTATGTACAGTGTTCATGTACAGTGTTCATGTACAGTGTTTATGTACAGTGTTTATGTACAGTGTTCATGTACAGTGTTCATGTACAGTGTTTATGTGTTCATGTACAGTGTTTATGTACAGTGTTCATGTACAGTGTTTATGTACAGTGTTTATGTACAGTGTTCATGTACAGTGTTTATGTACAGTGTTTATGTGTTCATGTACAGTGTTTATGTACAGTGTTCATGTACAGTGTTTATGTACAGTGTTTGTGTTCATGTACAGTGTTTATGTACAGTGTTCATGTACAGTGTTTATGTACAGTGTTCATGTACAGTGTTTATGTACAGTGTTTATGTACAGTGTTTATGTGTTCATGTACAGTGTTCATGTACAGTGTTCATGTACAGTGTTTATGTACAGTGTTTATGTGTTCATGTACAGTGTTTATGTACAGTGTTCATGTACAGTGTTCATGTACAGTGTTTATGTGTTCATGTACAGTGTTCATGTACAGTGTTCATGTACAGTGTTTATGTACAGTGTTTGTGTTCATGTACAGTGTTCATGTACAGTGTTCATGTACAGTGTTTATGTACAGTGTTTATGTGTTCATGTACAGTGTTCATGTACAGTGTTCATGTACAGTGTTCATGTACAGTGTTTATGTGTTCATGTACAGTGTTCATGTACAGTGTTCATGTACAGTGTTTATGTACAGTGTTTGTGTTCATGTACAGTGTTCATGTACAGTGTTCATGTACAGTGTTTATGTACAGTGTTTATGTGTTCATGTACAGTGTTCATGTACAGTGTTTATGTACAGTGTTTATGTACAGTGTTCATGTACAGTGTTCATGTACAGTGTTTGTGTTCATGTACAGTGTTTGTGTTCATGTACAGTGTTTATGTACAGTTTTTATGTACAGTGTTTGTGTTTATGTACAGTGTTTATGTACAGTGTTTATGTACAGTGTTTGTGTTCATGTACAGTGTTCATGTACAGTGTTTATGTACAGTGTTCATGTACAGTGTTCATGTACAGTGTTTATGTACAATGTTTATGTACAGTGTTCATGTACAGTGTTTATGTACAGTGTTCATGTACAGTGTTTATGTACAGTGTTCATGTACAGTGTTTATGTACAGTGTTTATGTACAGTGTTCATGTACAGTGTTTATGTACAGTGTTCATGTACAGTGTTTATGTACAGTGTTTATGTACAGTGTTCATGTACAGTGTTCATGTACAGTGTTTATGTACAGTGTTCATGTACAGTGTTTATGTACAGTGTTCATGTACAGTGTTTATGTACAGTGTTTATGTACAGTGTTCATGTACAGTGTTTATGTACAGTGTTCATGTACAGTGTTTATGTACAGTGTTTATGTACAGTGTTCATGTACAGTGTTTATGTACAGTGTTCATGTACAGTGTTCATGTACAGTGTTTATGTACAGTGTTCATGTACAGTGTTCATGTACAGTGTTTATGTACAGTGTTCATGTACAGTGTTTATGTACAGTGTTCATGTACAGTGTTTATGTACAGTGTTCATGTACAGTGTTTATGTACAGTGTTCATGTACAGTGTTTATGTACAGTGTTCATGTACAGTGTTCATGTACAGTGTTTATGTACAATGTTTATGTACAGTTTTCATGTACAGTGTTTATGTACAGTGTTCATGTACAGTGTTTATGTACAGTGTTCATGTACAGTGTTTATGTACAGTGTTTGTGTTCATGTACAGTGTTTATGTACAGTGTTTATGTACAGTGTTTCTGTACAGTGTTCATGTACAGTGTTTAAGTACAGTGTTCATGTACAGTGTTTATGTACAGTGTTCATGTACAGTGTTTATGTGTTCATGTACAGTGTTTATGTACAGTGTTCATGTACAGTGTTTATGTACAGTGTTCATGTACAGTGTTTATGTACAGTGTTTATGTACAGTGTTCATGTACAGTGTTTATGTACAGTGTTCATGTACAGTGTTCATGTACAGTGTTTATGTACAGTGTTCATGTACAGTGTTCATGTACAGTGTTTATGTACAGTGTTCATGTACAGTGTTTATGTACAGTGTTCATGTACAGTGTTTATGTACAGTGTTTATGTACAGTGTTCATGTACAGTGTTTATGTACAGTGTTCATGTACAGTGTTCATGTACAGTGTTTATGTACAGTGTTCATGTACAGTGTTCATGTACAGTGTTTATGTACAGTGTTCATGTACAGTGTTCATGTACAGTGTTTATGTACAGTGTTCATGTACAGTGTTTATGTACAGTGTTCATGTACAGTGTTCATGTACAGTGTTTATGTACAGTGTTCATGTACAGTGTTTATGTACAGTGTTTCTGTACAGTGTTCATGTACAGTGTTTCTGTACAGTGTTCATGTACAGTGTTTATGTACAGTGTTCATGTACAGTGTTTATGTACAGTGTTCATGTACAGTGTTTATGTACAGTGTTCATGTACAGTGTTCATGTACAGTGTTTATGTACAATGTTTATGTACAGTTTTCATGTACAGTGTTTATGTACAGTGTTCATGTACAGTGTTTATGTACAGTGTTCATGTACAGTGTTTATGTACAGTGTTTGTGTTCATGTACAGTGTTTATGTACAGTGTTTATGTACAGTGTTTCTGTACAGTGTTCATGTACAGTGTTTAAGTACAGTGTTCATGTACAGTGTTTATGTACAGTGTTCATGTACAGTGTTTATGTACAGTGTTTCTGTACAGTGTTCATGTACAGTGTTCATGTACAGTGTTTATGTACAGTGTTCATGTACAGTGTTCATGTACAGTGTTTATGTACAGTGTTTATGTACAGTGTTCATGTACAGTGTTTATGTACAGTGTTTATGTACAGTGTTCATGTACAGTGTTTATGTACAGTGTTTCTGTACAGTGTTCATGTACAGTGTTCATGTACAGTGTTTATGTACAGTGTTTATGTACAGTGTTCATGTACAGTGTTCATGTACAGTGTTTATGTACAGTGTTCATGTACAGTGTTCATGTACAGTGTTTATGTACAGTGTTTCTGTACAGTGTTCATGTACAGTGTTCATGTACAGTGTTTATGTACAGTGTTCATGTACAGTGTTCATGTACAGTGTTTATGTACAGTGTTTCTGTACAGTGTTTATGTACAGTGTTTGTGTTCATGTACAGTGTTTATGTACAGTTTCATGTACAGTGTTTATGTACAGTGTTCATGTACAGTGTTTATGTACAGTGTTTATGTGTTCATGTACAGTGTTTATGTACAGTGTTCATGTACAGTGTTTATGTACAGTGTTCATGTACAGTGTTTATGTACAGTGTTTATGTGTTCATGTACAGTGTTTATGTACAGTGTTCATGTACAGTGTTTATGTACAGTGTTTATGTGTTCATGTACAGTGTTTATGTACAGTGTTCATGTACAGTGTTCATGTACAGTGTTTGTGTTCATGTACAGTGTTTGTGTTCATGTACAGTGTTTATGTACAGTTTTTATGTACAGTGTTTGTGTTCATGTACAGTGTTTATGTACAGTGTGTATGTACAGTGTTTGTGTTCATGTACAGTGTTTATGTACAGTGTTTATGTACAGTGTTTGTGTACAGTCTTTGTGTTTATGTGAAGTGTTTATGTGCAGTGTTTATGTGCAGTGTTTGTGTTTATGTGAAGTGTTTATGTGAAGTGTTTATGTGCAGTGTTTATGTGCAGTGTTTGTGTTTATGTGAAGTGTTTATGTGAAGTGTTTATGTGAAGTGTTTATGTGCAGTGTTTGTGTTTATGTGAAGTGTTTATTTGCAGTGTTTGTGTTTATGTAAAGTGTTTATGTGCAGTGTTTGTGTTTATGTAAAGTGTTTATGTGCAGTGTTTGTGTTTATGTGCAGTGTTTATGTGCAGTGTTTGTGTTTATGTGAAGTGTTTGTGTTTATGTAAAGTGTTTATGTGCAGTGTTTATGTGCTTATGTACAGTGTTTATGTACAGTGTTCATGTACAGTGTTTATGTACAGTGTTCATGTACAGTGTTCATGTACAGTGTTTATGTACAGTGTTCATGTACAGTGTTCATGTACAGTGTTTATGTGTTTATGTGCAGTGTTTGTGTTTATGTGGTGTTTATGTGCAGTGTTTGTGTTTATGTGGTGTTTATGTGCAGTGTTTGTGTTTATGTAAAGTGTTTATGTACAGTGTTTATGTGTTTATGTGGTGTTTATGTGCAGTGTTTATGTGTTTATGTGAAGTGTTTATGTGCAGTGTTTGTGTTTATGTAAAGTGTTTGTGTTTATGTGGTGTTTATGTGCAGTGTTTATGTGTTTATGTGGTGTTTATGTACAGTGTTTATGTGTTTATGTGCAGTGTTTATGTGCAGTGTTTGTGTTTATGTGGTGTTTATGTGCAGTGTTTGTGTTTATGTGGTGTTTATGTGCAGTGTTTGTATTTATGTGAAGTGTTTATGTAAAGTGTTTATGTACAGTGTTTGTGTTTATGTGCAGTGTTTGTGTTTATGTGGTGTTTATGTGCAGTGTTTATGTGCGGTGTTTATGTGGTGTTTATGTGCAGTGTTTATGTGCAGTGTTTGTGTTTATGTGGTGTTTATGTACAGTGTTTGTGTTTATGTGGTGTTTATGTGCAGTGTTTGTGTTTATGTGGTGTTTATGTGCAGTGTTTATGTGTTTATGTGGTGTTTATGTGCAGTGTTTGTGTTTATGTGGTGTTTATGTGCAGTGTTTGTGTTTATGTGAAGTGTTTATGTGCAGTGTTTGTGTTTATGTAAAGTGTCTATGTACAGTGTTTGTGTTTATGTGCAGTGTTTGTGTCTATGTGGTGTTTATGTGCAGTGTTTATGTGCAGTGTTTATGTACAGTGTTTATGTGTTTATGTGGTGTTTATGTGCAGTGTTTGTGTTTATGTCAAGTGTTTATGTGCAGTGTTTATGTGTTTATGTGGTGTTTATGTGCGGTGTTTATGTGTTTATGTGCAGTGTTTGTGTTTATGTAAAGTGTTTATGTACAGTGTTTGTGTACAGTGTTTATGTACAGTGTTCATGTACAGTGTTCATGTACAGTGTTTATGTACAGTGTTTCTGTACAGTGTTCATGTACAGTGTTCATGTACAGTGTTTATGTACAGTGTTCATGTACAGTGTTCATGTACAGTGTTTATGTACAGTGTTTCTGTACAGTGTTTATGTACAGTGTTTGTGTTCATGTACAGTGTTTATGTACAGTGTTCATGTACAGTGTTTATGTACAGTGTTCATGTACAGTGTTTATGTACAGTGTTTATGTGTTCATGTACAGTGTTTATGTACAGTGTTCATGTACAGTGTTTATGTACAGTGTTCATGTACAGTGTTTATGTACAGTGTTTATGTGTTCATGTACAGTGTTTATGTACAGTGTTCATGTACAGTGTTTATGTACAGTGTTTATGTGTTCATGTACAGTGTTTATGTACAGTGTTCATGTACAGTGTTCATGTACAGTGTTTGTGTTCATGTACAGTGTTTGTGTTCATGTACAGTGTTTATGTACAGTTTTTATGTACAGTGTTTGTGTTCATGTACAGTGTTTATGTACAGTGTTTATGTACAGTGTTTGTGTTCATGTACAGTGTTTATGTACAGTGTTTATGTACAGTGTTTGTGTACAGTCTTTGTGTTTATGTGAAGTGTTTATGTGCAGTGTTTATGTGCAGTGTTTGTGTTTATGTGAAGTGTTTATGTGAAGTGTTTATGTGCAGTGTTTATGTGCAGTGTTTGTGTTTATGTGAAGTGTTTATGTGAAGTGTTTATGTGAAGTGTTTATGTGCAGTGTTTGTGTTTATGTGAAGTGTTTATTTGCAGTGTTTGTGTTTATGTAAAGTGTTTATGTGCAGTGTTTGTGTTTATGTAAAGTGTTTATGTGCAGTGTTTGTGTTTATGTGCAGTGTTTATGTGCAGTGTTTGTGTTTATGTGAAGTGTTTGTGTTTATGTAAAGTGTTTATGTGCAGTGTTTATGTGCTTATGTACAGTGTTTATGTACAGTGTTCATGTACAGTGTTTATGTACAGTGTTCATGTACAGTGTTCATGTACAGTGTTTATGTACAGTGTTCATGTACAGTGTTCATGTACAGTGTTTATGTGTTTATGTGCAGTGTTTGTGTTTATGTGGTGTTTATGTGCAGTGTTTGTGTTTATGTGGTGTTTATGTGCAGTGTTTGTGTTTATGTAAAGTGTTTATGTACAGTGTTTATGTGTTTATGTGGTGTTTATGTGCAGTGTTTATGTGTTTATGTGAAGTGTTTATGTGCAGTGTTTGTGTTTATGTAAAGTGTTTGTGTTTATGTGGTGTTTATGTGCAGTGTTTATGTGCAGTGTTTATGTGTTTATGTGGTGTTTATGTACAGTGTTTATGTGTTTATGTGCAGTGTTTATGTGCAGTGTTTGTGTTTATGTGGTGTTTATGTGCAGTGTTTGTGTTTATGTGGTGTTTATGTGCAGTGTTTGTATTTATGTGAAGTGTTTATGTAAAGTGTTTATGTACAGTGTTTGTGTTTATGTGCAGTGTTTGTGTTTATGTGGTGTTTATGTGCAGTGTTTATGTGCGGTGTTTATGTGGTGTTTATGTGCAGTGTTTGTGTTTATGTGAAGTGTTTATGTGCAGTGTTTATGTGTTTATGTGGTGTTTATGTGCAGTGTTTATGTGTTTATGTGAAGTGTTTATGTAAAGTGTTTGTGTTTATGTAAAGTGTTTGTGTTTATGTGGTGTTTATGTGCAGTGTTTATGTGCAGTGTTTGTGTTTATGTGGTGTTTATGTACAGTGTTTGTGTTTATGTGGTGTTTATGTGCAGTGTTTATGTGTTTATGTGGTGTTTATGTGCAGTGTTTATGTGTTTATGTGGTGTTTATGTGCAGTGTTTATGTGTTTATGTGGTGTTTATGTGCAGTGTTTGTGTTTATGTGAAGTGTTTATGTGCAGTGTTTGTGTTTATGTAAAGTGTCTATGTACAGTGTTTGTGTTTATGTGCAGTGTTTGTGTCTATGTGGTGTTTATGTGCAGTGTTTATGTGCAGTGTTTATGTACAGTGTTTATGTGTTTATGTGGTGTTTATGTGCAGTGTTTGTGTTTATGTCAAGTGTTTATGTGCAGTGTTTATGTGTTTATGTGGTGTTTATGTGCGGTGTTTGTGTTTATGTGCAGTGTTTGTGTTTATGTAAAGTGTTTATGTACAGTGTTTGTGTTTATGTGCAGTGTTTGTGTTTATGTGGTGTTTATGTGCAGTGTTTATGTGCAGTGTTTATGTGGTGTTTATGTGCAGTGTTTATGTTTATGTGAAGTGTTTGTGTGCAGTGTTTATGTGTTTATGTAGTGTTTATGTACAGTGTTTATGTGTTTATGTGCAGTGTTTATGTACAGTGTTTGTGTTTATGTGCAGTGTTTATGTTTATGTGAAGTGTTTATGTGCAGTGTTTATGTGTTTATGTGAAGTGTTTATGTGCAGTGTTTGTGTTTATGTAAAGTGTTTATGTACAGTGTTTGTGTTTATGTGCAGTGTTTGTGTTTATGTGGTGTTTATGTGCAGTGTTTATGTGCAGTGTTTATGTGGTGTTTATGTGCAGTGTTTGTGTTTATGTGCAGTGTTTATGTGCAGTGTTTATGTGCAGTGTTTATGTGGTGTTTATGTGCAGTGTTTGTGTTTATGTGAAGTGTTTATGTGCAGTGTTTATGTGTTTATGTAAAGTGTTTATGTACAGTGTTTGTGTTTATGTGCAGTGTTTGTGTTTATGTGGTGTTTATGTGCAGTGTTCATGTGCAGTGTTTATGTGGTGTTTATGTGCAGTGTTTGTGTTTATGTGAAGTGTTTATGTGCAGTGTTTATGTGTTTATGTGCAGTGTTTATGTACAGTGTTTGTGTTTATGTGCAGTGTTTATGTTTATGTGAAGTGTTTATGTGCAGTGTTTGTGTTTATGTGAAGTGTTTATGTACAGTGTTTATGTGTTTATGTGCAGTGTTTATGTACAGTGTTTGTGTTTATGTGCAGTGTTTATGTTTATGTGAAGTGTTTATGTGCAGTGTTTATGTGTTTATGTGAAGTGTTTATGTGCAGTGTTTGTGTTTATGTAAAGTGTTTATGTACAGTGTTTGTGTTTATGTGCAGTGTTTATGTACAGTGTTTGTGTTTATGTGCAGTGTTTATGTTTATGTGAAGTGTTTATGTGCAGTGTTTGTGTTTATGTGAAGTGTTTATGTGCAGTGTTTGTGTTTATGTAAAGTGTTTATGTACAGTGTTTGTGTTTATGTGCAGTGTTTGTGTTTATGTGGTGTTTATGTGCAGTGTTTATGTGCAGTGTTTATGTGGTGTTTATGTGCAGTGTTTGTGTTTATGTGAAGTGTTTATGTGCAGTGTTTATGTGTTTATGTAAAGTGTTTATGTACAGTGTTTATGTGTTTATGTGCAGTGTTTATGTGCAGTGTTTATGTGCTGAAAGCTGAATGACAAGCACAAACCTGTCCAGAATCTCAAGACACGCCGCCGCATGAAGCCGAAGTGTATAAACTGGTCAATACACAGGGAGTAATTACATATCGATCTGTGTGTTAGAGCGCTGTACTGTGGGCTACTCCTCATCTCCACCGTACTCAACACATCCCTGTACATTAATTGTGATCATGAAGTGTGTTCTCCAGGACATCCAGGATACGGAGTTTGGAAGCATTTGAGTAGGAATTTTGCTCGCCTTTATTTGAGGCTTTATCTTCGGATACTTCAGCTTTGGAAGTTGGGGTTAAAGCGCATGGTCAGTACCCTGGAGAGGAGAGGGTTAAGGATCTTAATCGAATGCCCAGCAGCTTAGTGGTGCTTTAGCTTGAACCCCATCCTTCTGATCAACAATCCAGAGCCTCAGCCACTTGAGCTACCACCGCCCCGAGAACTTCCTCATGCTAGAATTTACCTTCTAAAACAATCCAGGTTAGGTTTTCTGACTCACCCCATCCTGATTGGTCGAGAGGTCAACGTGACTCAATGTGTGACTCAAATCTCAACAACTTTCTTCATCATCATCTTCTTCTTCATCATCATCCACCTTCCCAAGATATACTAATCTCATCAAGGATGAAGATTTAAGGATAAGAGCATACAGTGCCCACCTAGATGTACTGTAGTCACACACACACACACACACACACACACAAAAGAATGAATTAATGTCACCTTTACAAGTTTTGACTGATATAATTCCCCCCGGGATTGCTTTATAAAAGATTTATGCAGTGCTCATGAATGTCTAATGAAGGTCCAGTGCAGATGAGTTTTAAATAAAGTGGTAGCAGGTAGCACTATGGAGGTTGTGATTAATTACAGAGCGAGGGTTCTCCAGTCCTTCTCGCTGGACGTTACTGATAGGGTTGAGGATTTACGGTGATGTTCAGACAGTAAAAGTGATAAGTTTTCCAAGGAGTTCGGAATTGTCTGAATGCTTTTAGATATTTTTTAATAAAGATTCCTGCATGCTCATGTTCCTGTGTGTAAACGATGTTCTGGCTGCTTTCAGGTCGTCCTGCTACTCATTTCCACTCCACGTCCAGCTTCTCACTTATCTTCTACATTATGGAAGCTCTGTCCAGGGAGAATCCGATGAAGTTCCTGATCAGATGAATTTTCCTCAGGATGTTGAAGGACTTAGTGTTTGTTGCTTCAGGATCATTATAGCAGCTATAAACTCCCTCACTGACCTCTCTTCTGTCCTCTGTTATAGAGAATTTACTGAAGAGGTCAGAAACCTTAACTGTTTACATACCATCTCTCTCTCTCTCTCTCTCTCTCTCTCTCTCCCTCTCTCTCTCTCAGTCCCTCTCCGTCATCCATTTCTCTCTCTCTCTCTCTCTCTCTCTCTCTCTCTCTCTCTCTCTCTCTCAGTCCCTCTCCGTCATCCATTTCTCTCTCTCTCTCTCTCTCTCTCTCTCCCTCTCTCTCTCTCAGTCCCTCTCCGTCATCCATTTCTCTCTCTCTCTCTCTCTCTCTCTCTCTCTCTCTCTCTCCCTCTCTCTCTCAGTCCCTCTCCGTCATCCGTTTCTCTCTCTCTTTCTCTCTCTCTCCCCTGTTTATGTCTCTCTCCCTCTCACTCTCTTCCTCCGCATCCCTTTCTCTCTCTCTTTCTCTCTTCATCCCCATCCTTCTCTCTCTGTCCCACTCCCACTCTCTTCCTCCCTATCCCTCTCTCTCTCTCTGTCCCACTCCCACTCTCTTCCTCCCTATCCCTCTCTCTCTCTCTCTCTCTCTCTCTCTCTGTCCCTCTCTCATCCTTCTCTCTCTCTCTCTCTCTCTCTCTCTGTCCCTCTCTCATCCTTCTCTCTCTCTCTCTCTCTCTCTCTCTCCCTCTCTCTCTCTGACACTGGAGACTCCTTCCTTAAATGTCTCCTCAGTACAGTACATAAACTGAACAGCTCAAACTCCTGCATCAGCGCCGCTGTGCTGTAAAATAACTCACCACCTTCTGACCAATAAGACTCCAGAATTTCACAGCGCTGTGCTACAAACGTCTAGAACAAAGACAACATATCCACAAATTCTCCTTTGGATTTGATCCATAATTTTCATTTTATTCCATCTTCCTCAAGCTTCTCCTCGATTAAGAGCCAGCAATTTGTAAAAATCTCATTCCGTGAAATCTTCATCTACATCAAGAGCACGTGGGTTCGGTCTGACCTCCCGAGATCCGGGTTCGATTTTAAACACCGCGGTACCTGAATTAATCCCACACTTTTTCCGGCACGGAAAATCCGAATTGCCATTGACCCCCGGGTCTGATATGAAATTGGAATTGACCTCGGACAATTGCGCCGGATCGTTCCTTTTAGCACGCTATGAGGCGAAGTCAGGGAGTCGGCGAGGGGGAAAGTGAACGACAGAAAGTCTTTATCCACCTCCAGTTTGAGGGGGAAAAGAGTCGATGGGTGCTTCCTCTGTGGAACTGCAGCTTTGTGGTTGATCTAAGCCTGATTCCCAAAAAAACCCCTGCTTCTTTCTTTGAACGCTTCTTTCTTTCTTTCTTTTTTTTTTTGTTATATTGATTTTTATAACACAATGATCAAAGAAGGCATTATAGTAAGTGTCTCACGGAGACGCATTTTAGAGATTCTCAGAGAAAGTATGTATGCCTTTCCTCTATAAAAATTCAGGACAGAAGATCAATGTTCCTCACCCCTCACACACAGCATCACAATGCAGAAAGTTGAAAAGCCTTCAGACCTTTCAGTCTCTTGGCCTCGGTGAAGAAAAAAAAATAAAACAGTTTCCTTTTCTTCTGGCTGTATTTGTCCAGGATGTACCGTAGCGCTCGGCTGTTTCACGATTGTCCTCTTTTATTTGGCTTTGCAGCACCTGATGTTTGCAACACATACCAGTGTACTCATTTCAAATGCGTAGATAAATAGACACACACCACACACACACACACACACATGGACCTGCTGCCACACTATTGTGCTCTTTCTAACAGAATGAATGTCTCTTCTTCAGCTGCTAAGGTCAGTGTGTGTGTTCACTGAGTGAAGAGAAAAAAAACCAATCCAAACACAATGGGCTGAAACTGTAGCACACAGGTGTGTGTGTGTGTGTGTGTCACTTCATTATTATCCCTGTATTCTCTTTGTGTAATTACTTAATCTCCCAGAGGAAATGAGAGCTTGTAGTAGCTCAGTGCTTACCGAGTCTTAAGCCTCGGCATACAGAGCTTGGCCTTATGGGAAATCTGAGGAGACTGAAATCAGGCAGTGTGTCTAGAATCTCAGAGAAATAGGAATAAAACACACTGGGTTGTGCTGTTGTGGGAAAACCATCAACGATGGGAGAGGGGAAGCGGAGAGATTTTTTTTATCTGTAAAGGTAAATAATTATCATACACACTCAGTGTACACATTTATACCAGATTACATCACAGTGTTGAAGAAATACTCAAATCTGATTGGCCGGAAGGTTGGTCTCCGTCCCTGGATCGTCCCACACGATCGACAGGTCTCTCTCTCTCTCTCTCTCTCTCTCTCTCTCTCTCACCCTTAGTCCCTCTCCACCGTTTCTCTCTCTCTCTCTCTCTCTCTCTCTCTCTCTCTCGCTCCACCATCAAAGCCAAGCATTCTATGTAAAAAAAAAAAATCAGCTAGCTTTTGAATGCATGCTGAAGGCGATGTTGGAATCGTGGGTTGACTCTTTCTGAACAGCTTTCACCGACTGAAAAAAATTGGTAAACTCACTTCGGTTAGCTTTGCTCGGCTTTCCACAGACGCTAACAAGTTTCGAACGGCTTCCCGGACGTACGTGCGTCTCAGCTGGCGTTAGGTTCGGTTCGTTTGCCGAAAACGCTTCGTATGCCGATGAATATTACTTGCAAAATTTTAATTCTTAAGGTGAAAATTCCTAAGGGAGAGCATTCCTATGCTGAGGTTCCACTGTGTTATCATTACTATAATGTCTGTCTTAATGTTATTCAAACAGCAAGATTGAACTCAGCTCCTTTTAAAATAAGCAGAAGTAAAAAAAAAAACCTTATCAGGTAAAACACATGCAGGAGGTCTGTGCATCTGATACTGAAACACCTCCTAGGTCAGCTAGATCCATCTCACTAGCTTTAGATAACGTAAAGCGACATGTGTGATGGAGAAATGGCGACATCTAGTGGTGGTAAAGAGAGTTAGAGACGCAAAACAACTCTTCAGTGTATTGTATCGCTTAGATTTAACTCTTTAATCAGGTTTCTTGCTAATTCTGAGATGTTTTGTTATTTATCCTCAGACCTAGGTAACAGCAAAGCTCACTGTGTTCTTAAATCATTTAAAAGTCAAGTAGAGAGCAATATTCGAGAAAAGCTCAAGAGCCGAAGAAATGATTTATTTGCTAAATAAAAAGCTTCTATTGTTGTTTTTCATGTACACATTTGTACAGCATGGCCTTTTTTCTCCCAAGGTCCGAGAGCATGTTCTGGAAAAACTCTGAGGAGGCGAGGGTAGAAAGGTGCTTTGCTTTGCTGAAGGGCTGTACAACACCACAACTCTCAACCTTCTGATAAATAACCCACAAACCCAACCAACACAGAGGCTCGCACCACTGGAGAAGTGATGTAGCTACCTGAAATCTCACCATGGTTCACAGAATTCATGATAGAAAAAAACAGGGTTATAAAGCAGTTCCCATAAAAAAAAAATCATAAATAAACATTTTATTTCATTTTAGAAATGTTATTATTATTAAATGTAGAAATTACAAAGTGTCAAACTACATCGAAAACTTTATCTGTATGTATGAACTATTAATAAATATTTTAAAAAATTGTGATAACTTATTTTTTTTTAAAAAATAATGTATTAAATGTTTAAAAAACTGTTGCACATAAAAAATAGCTTTCTGAAACTGAAGAAATATTTTTTTTAACTTTAAAAATTAAACTACAGACCTGATGCAACATAGTATTTTTTATGTATAGAATATTTAAAAATTACATAATTCTAGAAATATTTTGTAGATATATTTTTGATGCTTAAATGATAAAGTATTTTAAAATATAATAATAATAATAATAATAATAATAGTATTTATTATTATTATTATTATTATTATTATTATTATTATTATTATTATTATTTATTTATTTTTAAATGCTAATAAAATCATAAATAATAATAAAAAAAAGACAAAGAAAAAAATACAAATCATGCAGGAACATAAGATTTGTATCATGATCGAGATAAAAACAAGTATAAAAAGACATAACAATAGGTCATTAAATCATTAAAAACGACATATTTTTTTATTTAAAAATGAAAAAATTAACTGTAGCACTTTAACAATTTAAACTTATACTTAGCAGCTAATAACTCCTGAACTTTAATCTTCCTGAAATTTTCTTACTGTTTTTTATTTTTATTTTCTAATAAATGTTCATATAAAGTAGTATAAGCATTAAAATAATAGAATGATGTTTAACCCTGCAGCTGTGTGTGTGTGTGTGTGTGTGTGTGTGTGTGTGTGTTAGAGACAGCGGAGGTGTGCTCATCCATCGACCTTTGCTTCTGGTTATTATAAAACATGAATCAGAAAGGGGATGTCAGAGCAGAGCGCTTCTGTTTCTCTCTGAGAGAGCGAGGCAAAGCAGAAGAGTGAGAGAGAGAGAGAGAGAGAGAGAGAGAGAGAGAGACGACAGAGATGGCAGGTCTCTGGGCCACGACTGTGTTACATGACAAAAAAGATCACTGACATGAAAGAACAAAGCCCAAGTTGAATGTACACAGTGTAGCAGCTCAGGGAAGCAGAACTCTCTCTCTCTCTCCCTCTCTCTCTCTCTCCCTCTCTCTCTCTCTCTCTCTCTCTCTCTCTCTCTCTCTGGTTCTCCCTGGTGTCCTTGTGATCTCCTGTAATAGACTATTTTTTCCGAGTACAGACCTACATGCCACGAGGAAGGGATGAAAGCTGACGCTGACTAGATCATATCTGGAAAAAAAAAGTCCTGTCTAAATTTCTGCTGATTTCAACAATCATCAAAAACATTACACACACCTCATTAACCGGCACATCCGGGGAGCATGACCGCAGCGCTCGCAATTATTTCAGCTGGCGGTGATTTGTGATATGCGAGGGGAAAGGAAGTGTGTCAGGTTGTAAAAACGGCTCTGGACCAAAACGAAGAGGAGATGCGCATGAGAGAGAGAGAGAGAGAGAGAAAGAGAGGGAGAGAGAGAGAGAGATTTTCATTAAAGACTTGGCTGGACTAGTTTCTCTGGACCTGACATGCACCAAGCTGCATTTATCATGGAACTCTTAACTTCCTTTAAGACTTCAAGTGCTTGGAAAAATGCCCTGGTGCCTGGAGGCCTGGAGGGATGAAGAACATAAAGAGTGGACTCTATGAATTTCTGACTCTGAATCTATAAGACACTTCCTGCTGCGACTTCCTGTTTTTATAGTGCTATGTTCTATCCATCATTTCACTCTGGTGAAGGACACAAAGCTGGACATGCCATACGTTTCCCCTTAAGCTTGTATTACATTTTGAGATTAATAATCCGTATCCTTTATGGTTTGTTGTTCGGTTTCTTGTCTTGTTTTTTTTGGTCTGTATTTGTTTGGATGTCTCTTTCTACACAAATCCGTCACATTCTTCCCGATTCCAGAATGGATAAAGTGCTCAAAAATCTTCAAAAAATAGCACTTTAATTTAATTTCTCATGGACTCAAGATCCAATCTCAAGCCATCGTCTCACTTATGCCACTTCAATCTGCTCTTAAATGAGTATCAGAGCTGAAAAGAATTCATATTTTATTTTGTGTATCAGAATTATGCTCATTCTCATCGATACAGTAAATATCACATCATTGAAAATAAAGAAAAATAAGATTCTTGTTCAAGTGACGCAACTTCCTGTTGAAGGTGTGACGTTGATGAGAATGGACCATGTGTCAAATATAATTGTGTTTAATTCAGTGTTTCGGTGCTACTTAAACATGTAAATAAAATCTTTTCCATGTCCAAATACCTAAATTTACAGACTTCCAGTTAGCAGAGACTCGTTAGCATAGATCTTCATGAGAGAGGACGATGTTTAAGACAAAGCTTTTAAACAAAATTGACATAGTAGTGGTCCAGCAGCAGGATCCCATGCTCTCGTTGCTGTGGCCCGGGTTCGAGTCCCGGGTAGGGCACTAATCCAGCCACTCTCAGTGCCGGTCCCAAGCCTGGATAAAATGGGAGGGTTGCGTCAGGAAGGGTAACCTGTGCTAAATTGAAACATGTGGACCAAGCGATCTGCTGTGGTGACCCTGAACAGGGAGCAGTCGAAACAACATAGAGCATGCTGAAGGCTAATCAAGAGAAAAGCTGTCAAATCGTACCACTAGTTGCTTAGTATTTCACTGAACAATGAAGACTGTGTGGAGCTGTTAATAAAGGACTTATTGATATTGATTAAGATTGATATTTGTTGAACGGCTGATATAAATGGTGTGGCACAACCTGGATTAAGAGTGTATTGGGGTGGTGGTAGCTCAACGGGTTAAGGCTCTGGGTCGCAGACTAGAAGATCGAGGTTCAAACCCCAGCACCGCCACATTGCCTCCATTGGGCCCTTGAGCAAAGCCCTCCAGGTGTGCTGTGTGAATTTCACTGTGCAGTAATGTATATGTGACAACTTAAATAAGCAATTTTGGATATTAGCATAGTCTTTAGCATTGCTTTCAGCTTCGGAAGTTTTGTGTATCTGTATCGTGCCTTATGGGGGATTTTTTTTTTTTTATTCTTGTTGAGTTGTTAATTTCAAAGTACCAATTTTATACCAATCACCTGAAATTGTTGACCCTGGATCTGAGAAGCTTGTGTCTATCAGCAGATCCAGGCTCATAGCGCAATGAGCAGAAACATCTACAGCAACATCTAGGAGGATGTAGACTCCATTCTACAGTAGAGCAGCCAAGATGGCCGCCTCTATAACGATCCAGCGTCTGGCTGCACGGTGAAGTTCAATTCGTGTTTATAGAAGTGGTTTAATGTAAATCTAATGTGTGTGTGTGTGTGTGTGAGGAGCTGGACTCCTTGGTGGCCATGTTTGTAGGCTGCAATGTCTCTTGGGAGTTCTGGTTAAACATTATAATAATAATTTTATAATCTTTATTAAAAATGAGCTAATATATATATAAAATCTGTTTTGTTTATGATTAAGGATAATTTTAGTCATTGTCTTATTTTTAATCTTTTATCTAAAAACATTGAGGATTTGGACTCAAACTGAAAAGTCTGCTATCATTAAAGATTTATTAAAATATTATTATTTAAAAAGAACAATCTTTAAATATTTTAATATGATTACAAAAAGCCCTGAAGCTGGAAATGATTTTTGTAGCCTGCATGTTAAAAAAAATTAATTGTTAGAAATGTATTTAAAATACATTGAAAAGACAACTATTTATTTCATTTCATTTTATTTTATTTAAATAAGTTGTTTCGGCTGTAGTTGATCCTAAATGATTAGATCAACAGATAAATCTAGCTTGCATTAGAGAGACCGCAGACTGCTTTGGTGGCCTGACAGATAAAAAAGAAAAGAAAAATAAAACACAAGAATGGAAAAAACAAAACAAAACAAGAAGGCCAGTGGCCAGAGAGGCTAAGACTGTGGGGGATATTGGTTTCTGCACTCCTAACAAGGCGAGAGAACAGCGATGAGAAAAGGGTTCATCAGGTCAGTGCTGCATCTCTCTTTCTTCCACATCATACGCCGTAGAGAGTGCAAGATGACCGAGGAGGCTGGAGGTAGCGAGAGAACAGAATACATTTCCTCCTTCTCTGCATGATAGAAATAAGGAAGAGAGAACGAGAGAAAGCTTACAAGGAAAAAAAACCCCACACGGATAAAGAAAGAAAGAGATCCTGATAGGAAGAGCAGAAGCCTTGCAATTGTTGTCGTCCCCTTTGTGTGACCCAAAGTTCATCTCCAGCAGCGAGTGTGTATAGAGGCGCACAGCCAGCGGCCGGGCGTGTAGCGCTTCCCGGCAAATGAGACCCATCAGAGGCTTGTTCCACTTTGTAAACACTCGCAAACAAAAGAGCGCACGCTGCTGGATGGAAACGCACCTGAATGCGGCACCGATGTGCCTGAATGTCAATTCTAACCAGCTCTTAAACACGAACCAAACAGCCTTTGTGTTCGACGCGCCTGCCGTTTATTGACTTTATGCCCCCCCCTTTCCACCCGCTGCGTTTCGGCAGAGTGCAATAATTCCGCAGATCATTTGCGCTGATTGATGGTAAGTACATTCCGACTTGATGAATGAATATGAGCGGCTGCCTATCTCTGACCCAGATCCGGGGTTATAACTCACGTCGGAGACCATGCATCACAGGCAAATTGAAAGGTCACAAGTTTATTGGAATCTGTCAGCAGGTTGAGATTGATAAGAATAATACTTGCTTAATTCTGTCAGTAGTTTGCAAAAACTCCGAATATATAAATCTTTCTGGCTCTCCCGAGTCCAAAGCGTGGCGGTTTGTCAGCACCGGCTTCTTCTGGGCTGCACGCTGGCTAAAGAAAGAGGCATTAGTTCGTGTGAAAACGCGGTTAGGGTGATGTATGATGTATGAACCTTCGCAGACGTCTTCTTCTTTTTTTTTCCCACTTCTTCACCTTTTCACCTTGAAAAGCTCCACCTGAGCTCCAACCGCTGACTCGTCTTTTATTTCTCTCGTGCTCTGCTGATGTGAAGGTCAAATCAAGGTCAGCTGTAGGTCCTTTCAGGCTACTTTCACACATGCTAGGCTCTTTGATGTATAGAAATCAGAGCAAAACTGATCATTTTGGTTATTTGGGTTTGGTTTCATGCTGCACACGTCTATAAAGAAATGTGGGCGGGGCCATCAGAGAGCACTGAGGATTGTTTATATATATATATATATATATATATATATATATATATATATATATATATATATATATAACGTCTTTGGATTTGAATGAAGATATAAATAGTTTAATTTGTCGTAAATATTACAACAGCTGCCCCTGATGCCCCTGTGGAGGTTGTTCTGGTTCAGTGGTGTCACGGCTGCGCTTCAGAATACGCTCCGGAATTCTGGATTCTGATTGGTTTCGAAAGTGTTGATTAATTTTCTATGACAGTAGCTATGTTATCACCTTCTATAACAAAGAATTATTACTTTAACAAAAGGAGTCTTCAATGGCAGTCAGAGCTAAAACTAAATGTGATGTCTAAAGATAACATAAGAAAAGTGGGCGGAGCCTGCAGAGATACTGAATGTATTGTCCCTGGACTTGTCATGAATATTACACTTATTACTCTTATGGAGGTCCGCTATAAACCAATAAATCACTGCTATAAAGCAATAACTTCTGAATTCTGGACCGGTCAGAAGTTTGTTCTAATACGTTAGCGCTTGTATAGAAGTAATACAGATTTATTACTTTATTAAAGGAGTCTTCAGAGGTAAAACTAATGGTTTTTGATGTCTACATATTCTTACATAGAAAAGTGGGTGGAGCCATCAGTGAGTGCTGCTAATGATACTGTATATATCATCCCGGGACTTCTGAATTCCGGACTGGTCAGAAATCTGTTCTCATACATTAGCCCTTGTAGAGCAAAGATTTATTACTTCATGAAAAGAGTCTTCAGTAGCAGTCAGAGCTAAAACTCTAACTTTTCTGTGATGTCTACATATTACATAAGAAAAGTGGGTGGAGCCTGCAGAGATGCTGTATGTATCATCCCTTGACTTATCATGAATATTACACTTATTACTCTTATGGAGGTCAATGATATCACCGCTACACAGTGATAACTTCTGAATTCTGGACCGGTCAGAAGTTCGTTCTAATACGTTAGCGCTTGTATAGAAGTAATAAAGATTTATTACTTTATGGAAAGAGTCTTTAGAGGTAAAACTAACTTTTTTTGATGTCTACATATTCTTACAGGGAAAATGGGCGGAGCCAGCAATGAGCTCTGCTAATTATACTCTATGTATCGTCCCTGGACTTGAATGAAGATGGCGATAAAGCGATAACTTCTGAATTCTGGACTGGTCAGAGGTTTGTTCTAATACATTAGCGGTTGTATAGCAAATGGGAGGAGTCTCCAGTGTCAGTCAGAGTCAAAATCTTCCAGATCTTCCGAAACTTTTATGATCTCAGTAACAGTGCTTTATTCCCTCAAAGAGAAAACAAGTTATAACATAAATCAGAACTTGTTTACTGATGAAAGTGTAACTATAAATGGCTAAAAATGATTATCTCTTTCAGTGTCAAATCACAAAAGTGTAATCTTTGGCAAATCGCCAAGGCATCAGAGAAATAAACAATTTAATCACTGATTATTTTTCTATACCAGCACAACCCCCATGTGTTTCATTCCTTACCTTCTCCGCATGTTTTTAAGCGATATAAGACATCGCCGCCTCACGTAGCTTGCAGTATAAAGTATTTAGTGCATCATCTATCATCTGATTCGTACCTGCGGGCTGTTAGAGAGCATGATGAGTGATTTACACTCTCTCTCTACCTCATTATACGCTCATATCTCCTAACCGCTACACACTCAATACAATTAGAGTCAGAGGTTTTTTTTTTGTCAGCAAACTGTAGCATATTGCTTTATTGAACACGTTTAATACAGGATTCACACACGGGGGAAGAAAATATTTCATTTCGAGATCTGTCATTCATAAACGTGCGAATGAAATCAGCATCGAGCCGAGCCGAGCCGAGGCCATTACGGATATGCGCGTCTGTTAGTGCTAGAAATAAATAAATAAATCAAATAAATAACATGATGTTTGTGGCTCTTTGTGTGTACTTTTTTTAATGCATGTATACGGATCGGATGTAATTGGATCCTTAAGCTTTCACACATCTTCAGTAATATTTGTAAAAGTATATTAACACCAACAAAGTTAAAGGAAAGTATTAAAGTATATTCTAGAGGTTGGAAATGATTTTAATTATCGAGTTATTTGGTAACCAACCCAACACGCCCACGCGTATATAGACAAAAACATATTGTGTGATGAAAGAATAAAATAAATAAACAAAAAAAAGAAAGAAAATCTCATTATACTTGTAAGCTCTGGGGTTTCTAGTCCTATCCGAGTTAATGAAGTGACAGCAGGGCGAAAGGAAAAGGAAAGAAGGTGTATGACAACTTTCTCTCTGCAGAACTACAGCATACATTTGCATTTACATTTATTCATTTGAGGCGTGTAAAGTGAGGCAGAGCGCAGCTCCAGTTCGCAGGTTTAACGCAGGTGCTGCAAGACTGCAAGAGTTCCTAGCAACTGACCAAAAAACAAGTGCATGACTGTCAAAATAACTTCCTAAAATAGCTCTCGCACACTCGCTCTCACACTCACACACTCTCACACAGATACTTACACACAGGCACAGAGAGAGAGAGAGAGAGAGAGAGAGAGAGCGAGAGAGAGAGAGAGAGAGAGAGTACATCAGCTAAACATGAGGGCTGGAGCAAGTCAGAGTACTCAGGAGTGCTAGAAACACACACACACACACACACACATACACACACCTCACATAAATATATTTCTACACACCACACACATATTACAATACACACACACACACACAAACACACGTTATGTATATTTCTTTACACACCGATAGAATACATGTCAACTTATAGAAAATGTTTCCACCCTGATGAACGAGCCGCTACTATATAAACCATGACATATTAAATGAACCAGACTAGACCATATCGGATCAGAGATCAGATCAGACCAGACTAGACCATATTAGAGCAGAGAACATCAGATCAGACCGGGTTTGGCACCCTACAAGCTCAGATAAGACCAGACCAGTTTAGAGCAGAGAACATTTGATCAGACCAATCTAGAACAAGTATGACACTCTACCAGCTCAGATCAGACCAGACCAGACCATTTTAGAGCAGAGAACATTTGATCAGACCAATCTAGATCAAGTATGACACCCTACAAGCTCAGATCAGACCAGAGTAGACTATATTAGACCAGGGAGCATCAGATCAGACCAGTCTAGAACAGGTATGACATCCTACAAGCTCAGATCAGACCAGAGTAGACTATATTAGACCAGGGAGCATCAGATCAGACCAGTCTAGAACAGGTATGACATCCTACAAGCTCAGATCAGACCAGAGTAGACTATATTAGACCAGGGAGCATCAGATCAGACCAGTCTAGAACAGGTATGACATCCTACAAGCTCAGATCAGACCAGAGTAGACTATATTAGACCAGGGAACATCAGATGAGACCAGTCTAGAACAGGTATGACATCCTACAAGCTCAGATCAGACCAGACTAGAACAGCTATGACATCCTACAAGCTCAGATCAGACCAGACTAGACCATATTACAGCAGAGAACATCAGATGAGACCAGTCTAGAACAGGTATGACATCCTACAAGCTCAGATCAGACCAGACTAGAACAGCTATGACATCCTACAAGCTCAGATCAGACCAGACTAGACCATATTAGAGCAGAGAACATCAGATCAGACCAGACTAGACCATATCAAATCAGAGATCAGATCAGACCAGATTAGACCATATTAGATTAATCATCAGATCAGACCAGACTAGACTCTATCAAAGCAGACATCAGATCAGACCAGACTAGACTATATTAGACCAGGGAACATCAGATGAGACCAGTCTAGAACAGGTATGACATCCTACAAGCTCAGATCAGACCAGAGTAGACTATATTAGACCAGGGAACATCAGATGAGACCAGTCTAGAGCAGGTATGACATCCTACAAGCTCAGATCAGACCAGACTAGACCATATTAGAGCAGAGAACATCAGATCAGACCAGACTAGACTCTATCAAAGCAGACATCAGATCAGACCAGACTAGACTATATTAGAGCAGAGAATGTCAGATCAGACCCACCCTACAAGCTCAGATTAGACCCGACAAGAACAGGAACAGAACCCAACAGAGCAGACCTGATTAGATTAGATCAGACCAGACAAAGTATTCCGATGATATGAGATCAGATCAGATCGGAACCTTGCATCACCACAGCTCTGTAATGTAATGAATAATATTACAATATTTCACACTGCAGCAGAATAAATTCTCTAGCCTTGCTGGAGCTGTTAGCAGACGCACTAAATGATTCAATCACAAAGTTGCACAAAGTTCTGCGCACACAATATGTTTGAGAAGTGAATTTATTTATTTTCCATGATGCCATTGCGAAACACACACACACACACACACACACACACAGAAAACACATTAAACTTTAAAATGACATTAGATATTCAGTGAATGAGGGTGAATTCGGCGTGCCCACCTGTCATCACCGCCACAATGAATCACTTTCCCTCAGGAGCCCGAGGCGCAGGTGAAAACAGCCGTTACCTGCAATTAGTCCAATCTAATCAAACGCATCTGCGCTTTTAAGGACAGACGACAGCGATGGTGCAGCTGCGTGGAAACCTTCGCTTTAACCCTGAACGCTGTGGGCAGAAAAAAGTTCACCGCCCGGAGGAACAGTGGACTAGGCTTTATCTCCTTTTCCTGTTTCCACTATAGCGTTACTCAGAGTCCGATCTAATCCAACTCTCATTAGACATGATGTACAGGAAAGTACGAAGATCACAGAAAAGAACAGAGGAAGAAAGGAAATATAATGAAGAATTGGCACAGTGGTGGAAGGGAAAAAATGATGGATGCATGAGTGAGAATGTGAATGCATGAAGGAAGGAATGAATTAATGAAAGAAAGAAAGAAAGAAAGAAAGAAAGAAAGAAAGAAAGAAAGAAAGAAAGAAAGAAAGAAAGTGTGTGTTTGTGTGTGTGTATGTGTGTTGCTCTAATTGTGTGTGTGTGTGTTTGTGTGTTGCTCTAATTGTGTGTGTGTGTGTTTGTGTGTGTTGCTCTAATTGTGTGTGTGTGTGTTTGTGTGTGTTGCTCTAATTGTGTGTGTGTGTGTTTGTGTGTGTTGCTCTAATTGTGTGTGTTTGTGTGTTGCTCTAATTGTGTGTGTGTGTGTGTGTTTGTGTGTGTGTTTGTGTGTGTTGCTCTAATTGTGTGTGTGTGTGTGTTTGTGTGTTGCTCTAATTGTGTGTGTATGTGTGTGTGTGTTACTCAACTGTGTGTGTGTGTGTTGCTCAATTGTGTGTGTGTGTGTTGCTCTAATTGTGTGTGTATGTGTGTGTGTGTGTGTTGCTCAATTGTGTGTGTGTGTGTTGCTCAATTGTGTGTGTGTGTGTGTGTGTTGCTCAATTGTGTGTGTGTGTGTGTGTTGCTCCATTGTACTGTATCCAGTAAGTAAGTAATTAGTAACTAGTAACTAGTTATTAGCATCTGAACGCGTTGGAAGTTTCTCTGTCCTGTAACTCCTCCCCCTGTACCGGAGCGAGGATGTGCTCCGTCCCAAACCATATGCTCCTCTTAGCTTCCTTGACAGCCGTTACTCGTTAGCATGGATTGTGTCTCGGGTAACTAGTGTTTGGGACACACCCCAGAGCGCCATATTTCCGAGGTGTAATAGAGGTTTCACACCGTTTGTGTTTTCTGGGCTGCTCCGCCCCTAACATTCCTGCTCACACCTGTTCCCTGTAATTAGCCTTGTTTTGTCTCATTTGCATTGCACTCTGGGAAAATCCACGTTTCAGAGGCTAAACACTCGGAATGTCGGGAGCAGAAAGAACTTCACCATCAGACACGCTGCAGTTCAAACGCCTTCAAGATGGCTGACATACAGTAGGAGGAAAGAATTAACCACAGAGATCTTTGAAGGAATGATAAAGATGCAGTAAAGAATAAAATCATGGCAAAAGGAGGGAAAGAAACAAATTGTAACGGTGTGACAGAATAAATAAACTAACTGGGTTAGTGTTACTGGGTTAGTATTACTGGGTTAGTATTACTGGGTTAGTGTTACTGGGTTAGTGTTACTGGGTTAGTATTACTGGGTTAGTGTTACTGGGTTAGTGTTACTGGGTTAGTATTACTGGGTTAATGTTACTGGGTTAGTGTTACTAGGTTAGTGTTACTGGGTTAGTATTACTGGGTTAGTATTACTGGGTTAGTGTTACTGGGTTAGTGTTACTAGGTTAGTGTTACTGGGTTAGTATTACTGGGTTAGTGTTACTGGGTTAGTGTTACTTGGTTGGTGTTACTGGTTATTGTTACTAGATTATTGTTGCTGGGTTAGTGTTGCTGGTTAGTTTTACTGGTTAGTATTACTGGGTTAGTGTTGCTGGGTAAGTATTACTGGGTTGGTGTTACTGGGTTAGTATTACTGGGTAAGTGTTACTTGGTTGGTGTTATTGGTTATTGTTCCTGGGTTAGTATTACTGGGTTAGTGTTACTGGGTTATTGTTGCTGGGTTAACCAGTAACACTGGTTAGTGTTACTGGTTAGCATTACTAGATTATTCTTGCTGGGTTAGTGCTACTGGTTAGTGTTACTGGGTTAGTATTACTGGGTTAGTGTTACTGGGTTATTGTTGCTGGGTTAACCAGTAACACTGGTTAGTGTTACTGGTTAGCATTACTAGATTATTCTTGCTGGGTTAGTGCTACTGGTTAGTGTTACTGGGTTAGTATTACAGATTAGTGTTACTGGGTTTGAGTTACTGGGTTAGTATTACTGGGTTGGTGTTACTTGGTTGGTGTTACTGAGTTTGTGTTACTGGGTTGGTGTTACTGGGTTAGTGTTACTGGTTAGCATTACTAGATTATTCTTGCTGGGTTAGTGCTACTGGTTAGTGTTACTGGGTTAGTATTACAGATTAGTGTTACTGGGTTTGTGTTACTGGGTTAGTATTACTGGGTTGGTGTTACTTGGTTGGTGTTACTGAGTTTGTGTTACTGGGTTGGTGTTACTGGGTTAGTGTTACTGGTTAGCATTACTAGATTATTCTTGCTGGGTTAGTGCTACTGGTTAGTGTTACTGGGTTAGTATTACAGATTAGTGTTACCGGGGTTGTGTTAGTGGGTTAGTATTACTGGGTTGGTGTTACTTGGTTGGTGTTACTGAGTTTGTGTTAGTGGGTTAGTATTACTGGGTTAGTGTTACTGGGTTGGTGTTACTGGGTTAGTGTTACTGGTTTGGTGTTACTGGTTAATGTTATTGCTTAGTATTGCTGGGTTACTGTTACCTGTCCAGGGTGTACCCCTGCCTTTCGCCCAATGTGTGCTGGGATAGGCTCCAGCAGACCCCCGTGACCCTAATTAGGAATAAAGCGGGTATAGACAATGGATGGATGGATGGATGGATGGATGGATGGGTTACTGTTACTAGGTTAGTGTTGCTGGGTTAGTCTGTGTCACAAACTCCACATTGGATCAGATTGGTCATTATTTTTATTTCCACTAGCAAGAAGCTGTCTCTGAACTCTGAAAAAACAAAGTAACAAACACAAAGCGGTTGTTTGTACAGTTCCAGGTTCTTGTCTTGCTGAAGGTGTTGTAGTGTGAATCTCTCTCTGAGGGAAACAGGGTGTCGTACCTGCGCTCCACTTCCCTCCCAATCACAAAGTCAGAACTCTGAGTGACGTTCTTTTCAACCTCCGCCTGTTTGAGCTGCAACTGAGAGAAATAAATAAATAAAAATAAAAACGCCTCAGTGTTCGTCTTTTGTTAGCAACAAGCTAGGCAGTTAACTGTCAGGTGTATGTGATGTTTCATTTTCCTCCTTAAATCAGCTTTAAATCTTCATCACTTCATCACTTATACTGACAACCTCATCCTCAGCTTTTACCTGGGTCTGTGCATGGATAGAAAACCTCATTATTTAATTAAGAACTCTTTATAGTTAGCAAATTGTTGTGGCGTGAGAAGGAAGAATACCTTCCAGCACCACACACACACACACACACACACACACACACACAGTTTCATTTCTTACTTAATACACCTGAAGACACCACACAGCTATTGTTTTTGCTCATTAAACTCCTGAACAGCTAATTAACCTCTGCCGCTATAGAAAAAGGCTCTCGTTTTGTTTCTTTCATGAATTTTTCGGACCATATTCCGCTCCTCTTTTTCTTTTTTTTTCTTCACCATTAGAGCTTAAATGCATTTGTCAGCATTAGGAGAATGTTTGTAAATTTGCCTTAAGGGATTTCATCCAAATTTTTCACATGAGTGCCAGTTAAAAGGCTGCCAGGGAACACCCTAATCACCCAGGAACAAACGAGAGGCGCTTTCGAAGTCGGAACAGAGCCAGAGAGAGAAAGAGAGCGTGACAGAGAGAGAGAAAGAGAGAGGTAGTCGAATGAGCTGTGCTGAGAAAAGACAAATAAGATGTGGCCTAAATGGTGGAAAAATGAGAAATATTCTATTTTCCGTCTCTGAACTATAGCCACAGTGACACAAAGCTTTTAATTGACGGCAGTCTTCTGTACTCAGCCCGATCCCGAGCTGCCAGCCACTCTCACCTGCGCACTACAAACTTCTCCTGGATGACAGAGCTCATTTAGCCCAGGCGTTAGATTATGCAGGTGATAAACTGTAAACAGACACCTGCAAACCGCTCCGGAGGTGACAATTACCCCGACCTGGCAGGGAAGACTCGCAGACTCCCAGACTCGGAAAGAGAAAGCGATCCTCATGATTAAACGCTGTTCTGGAAAGGAGAAAGGGAAGAGATAGGGAAGGGAAGGATGGCAAACGAGTGTGTGTGTTCACACACAGGTGCCTGAACTGGAGGTATGTAAATGAGGAGGATTTGTATTCATTTATGGGAGAGGCTGAAGATCCAGAGACGAATCCATGGGTAATTCCCCAACTTCTTTTTTCCTCCTCTTTTTTCTTTTATTTACTCTCCACAGCCTCGGGTTCAACAGGATCAATGTTATAACCACTCATTCATAATTATTTAACGTCTCTCTCTCTCTTTTTCTCTTTCTCTCTGTCTCCGAGAAAGGATAAAACACAAATTCAATAGTATTAAACCGCATCGGTTTTTTTCAACAGACGAGATAAATAATGGCTCGCGATCTGTCAATCATCAGATGCAATAATGAACAGTTTGCGGATAATTACATCATAACATGATGCGAGACGAGCGGTGATTAAATACGCCGTCACCTGAACACTTTCTTTCCCGGGGCCATAACTCTCAGAAATGAGCAACCTTCCCACATCCCTCCTGCGAGACCCGTCATGGCGTGTTGTTGCATTTAACCACACACACATACACACACACACACACACACACACACGCTGCACTCTAGAGATCATTTAAACGTACAGGAAAGTGTTGTTTATAATCGTACTTATAACCACTCGTTACTCATCATCTCTTTAACTTTTATCAGTTTATTTAAGGATTCCAGCATCTCCTGCACTAATAAAAGTCTTTCTTTCTCTATAAACTATAAGACTATAAACCTCAGTGAAGCTTCGGTCTTTATGAGGTGGGATTTTAGCTTTCTAGCTGGCAGAAATGTTTCTTAAAAATCTGTGTGTGTGTCTGTGTGTGTGTGTAAGAGAGAGAGGGAGAAAAGTGAAATAAATTGAAATTAAAGTTTCTTCGTTCTTTGTTCCTCTTATTTTCTTTCATACCTACACTTTAAGGCTTTTAAAAATGTCCAGCACTTTGGTCACGATTAGCATAGTCTATTAAAATAAATAAATAAATAAACGAATTCATTCAATAAAATAAAAACAAAAAAACACCAAAATAAAAAAAGCAAAATAAATACCAAAATACATAAATGAACAAGCAAAAATAAATAAATAAACAATGAAATGAATAAATAAGTAAAGAACTAAATAATAATGGTGCAGAAAAATACATCTGTCTCTAAAATAATAGTAATAATCATAATAATCATAATTAACAAATTAATAAAAAAATATCAATATATATATATATATATATATATATATATATATATATATATATATATATAATATATATACAATATATATATATATATATATATATATATATATATATATATATATATTGTATATTTTATTTATATATATTGTACATAAATAAATATTATTATTATTATTATTATTATTATTATTATTATTATTATTATTAGAATTATAAAAGCAATTGCACAGAAAAGATTTTAAGATCATTTTAAATAACTACCTGAAGTCATTTCTGTTACCCACCTGTTTACATTCTGCTGCAGCGCACTCACACGCCTATTTACCCCATCTGCTCCTTTCATCCTTCAATTTGCCCTTTAAAATCAATTCCTGTCTATTGTTTTTCAGCATTTCTGCAACATTACAGCCTGCACATGCCCCAAATCTGCATGTGCTCTATTCTAATTCTCCTCCTTCTAAAGAAGAAAAACAAAGGAAAAAGGCAAATCCTAATAAAACGATTCCAATTTGCATTTTTATTATCGCAGGTCCTGCTTTTACGTCGCAAACAAATAGGTCCGTAGCCGTCTTAACGAGAGCGTATTATGGATTTTAATTAGCATTACTTATTAATTTGGGGAGGACAGACGCTTTAGTCTGGATGCATGAGTTTAATTTTGGGTTCTTCATCCCTATGATGATGTATATGAGAGGAGAAGACTGCTCTCTTTGCTCTGCTCTCCTCCTTCTTGTTAGTTAAGAATGTAAAGATTAGCTTTGAGTCACATGGCATGGGACTTCGCTCTGTGCCGCCTGTGATTAAGGAAGCTTTTGGCTGTAATTTCAGGTATAAATCAACGTTTTGGAAAAAGGGCTGAGTGTGAAAACAAGAGTATCGCCTGCAGCCATTTCCCAACCTCACAGAGCTTCCCAGATGATGCAAAAAGTCTCAAGAACTCATTTCAGACCTCACACTGGCATTAAACATTACTACTACATCTCTAAAGAAGCAAGGAAAAGGCAGGATGATTGGATTCGTCATGGTTACTGATGGATGATAATTACAGCGCATCGATAAGCACTGCACAGTTTAGCGATTTGCCTTGAAAATGATTCATTTTAAAAAATAAATAAATAAATAAATAAATATGACAGATTAGCTTTAGGTGAGAGTCGTATTGGACATCGATTGGCATTCATTATTTTCTGTTCTGTTCTCAATCTGCGAACGCAGCGCATGCTAGATAAAAAAAATAAAAATAAAAAATGATAGAAATTATATTGTTAATTATTTAACTGTTTTTATGTTCCTCTGGTCGCTTATTATCAATCCGGCTCTAAATGCGATTTTAATTTTGTGTTTTTTAGAGAGATGCGGGATTGATCCAGGCATAATGAATGTGTCCTTATCGATCAGAGCTTGTTTAAGTGGGTAAGTGAAAAATCTGTGTGAAAAAGTGTGTGTGTGTATGTGAGAGAGAGATGGAAAGAGAGAGAGAAAGCACAGAATTACTCCATGTTTATGCGTCTCACACTGTGTGAGAGAGAGAAAGTGTGTGTGTGTGTGAGAGAGAGAGTGTGTGTGTGTGAGAGAGAGAGTGTGTGTGTGTGTGTGTGTGTGTGTGTGTGTGTGAGAGAGTGTGTGTGTTTGTAAGAGAGAGAGAGAGAGAGAGAGAGAGAGAGAGAAAACAGGCGCTGCATTGCCTCTGGCCTTCCCTTAGGGTCATATGTTATGCTGTTTGACCACATCATGGCTTTCTCTCCCTGTGTGTGTGTGTGTGTGTGTGTGTGTGTATCGGTGAGAACCATGGTCGAAAGTCCTGTTAAGATGGAGTCGTCCATGCTGTATTTTCCAGCGCCGGCGTAAATTATTTAGCAGCAGCACACACTGATTCCATCCGATCAATTCTTGTGGTAATAAAGCGCAGAGAGAAATAAAACGAAGCCGAAGCCCCTCAGAAACATTGGCAGGGAACAAAAAAAAAGATTACACGCAAAGCGATAAAACACGCTCGCCTATTAATAACTGTAGCTAATGATTTCGATGTAGTGTGTGCAATAGCGAGCACGTTTCACTTAGGTCACTTAGTTAGTGTGAGTCAGTGTGGACTAGCCGCGGATACACGCAGGGTGTATGGTGTATGGAGTCGTGTATCGTGTATAGTCTTACTTATTATTTTATGAATGAAGGATGTGAAACTGTAACTCAGAATCTATGGGATCCTGTATGCTGGATTTATACGCCGTTTAAAACAAATGGTCTTGTGTTTCATTAATGAGGGAAATATAATATAATGAGACACTCTACTGTGTTGCCTCTGTGGTGTATTTAATTTGTACATGACATCACACTTTAATTAATATTAATGAATTTATACACTCCCAATCCATACACTAGAGATACAGAATGTTTTACGTATATAAACGTAGATCTCTCTCTCTCTCATAGACAGGATGTTTATTTATTTATTTATTTATTTATTTATTTATTTATTTATTTATTTATTTATGCACTGAATCATGCCTTAAATAACTAAATATACAGAGTAATAAATGCATACAATCTCTCTCACTCTCTATCTCTTTACATCTATCTATCTATCTATCTATCTATCTATCTATCTATCTATCTATCTATCTATCTATCTATCTATCTATCTATCTATCTTTACAGATCAGTCACACTGTACTCCTGCTTAATTAGGCACACATTAGAGAAATATAGATATATTCATAAATATATACACCATTCATACATAATGCGCACTATACAGTTATTCACTGTCAACACCTTTCCCTTCCACTGTGCAAGGTTTATTTATTTATTTATTTATTTATTTGGTTGTGTGTGTGCTTTTTCAAATGACAGAACATATTATAAAAACGATATTAAAGCACAAATATTAATACGATGAAATAAAAGCATCTCTTAGCGTTCCATACGATTATAGCTGACAAAAAATATCCGTAAATATTTTACAGCACCAGCAGCAATAAAGTCGGACTCACTTCACTGTTGTTCAAGCGTTTTCTTTTCCCTCAAGCCATTAAAAGAAAATGGACTGTAATGGGATCTTCGCTGAAAGTCAGCCACTGGATTTAGAATTTAATCTGATTCTATGGCTTAAGAATATAATTAGTTGATTATTAATGATTAATAAGTGCCAACTAATAACAAATAAATGTTTAATTTCTTATATTATTAGCAAGAAAAAAAAAACTAATTTCAGATGCCTGTTATTGGTGCATAGTTAATCTATAGATGGTTTTATATGGCGTGAATTGTATATTTCTAATATTTTGTACTATTATATAAATAATATAAACCAATTAGACTTTACAAATTGACCAGCGCTAACTTTTTTAGCCAGAATAACACGGAACTGCAGACGTTCCAGAAATATAAATGATAGATATATAAATAAATATTGCAGAATCATTCTATATGTCCCAAGCCTTTTGCTCAGGTAAAGGAAAGTTGGCTGTGAGACGTATTGACATGTGTGCTTGCTGCAGACAGACATCAGCTCTGATTGGGGCGGACAGGTTCGCTCTCGCCCAGGGATTAATCATTAAAATTACATGAGCTCATGCAGGACCTGCGCTGGTCACTTAGAGCAGGTCCGGGAGAAGGTTTTTTTTTTTCCTCTCCCTCGCTTTCCCTCGGCCTTTGTTGATTTCCTATTAGTGACACGGCGGCTGTGAACTTTGCCAGCTTTGCCAGCTCCACTCTTCCAGCCTGTCACACCTGAGCCGCACTTCTCTCGCTCTCTCCTCGCTCTCCCCAAAGTCAATCTGCACTCACTTTCCCCTTCCACTCCGAGCAGACGAGCCCTGTCACCATCGGCTCGCTCTCTCTCCTTCTCTGCCTCTCATATACTTTTAGACCTAATCTGAGTGAGAGAGAGAGAGAGAGAGAGATAGAGAGAGAGAGAGAGAGAGAGAGAGAGAGAGAGAGAGAGATGAAGTGTAAGGAGGCTTTATACACTCACCGTTGGGTATGTCAAGCCTTAAGGAGTCGCAAGACCTCCAGAGCCTGTCACAGTCACACTCTCTAACTGGGTGTGTGTGTGTGAGAGAGAGAGAAACAATGTGTATTTGAATGGTGTGTGTGTATGTGTGTGTGTGTGTGTGTGTGTGTGTGTGTGCCACCAGGGCTGCATGTCATTTCTCCACCATCTTCACTCCATTTTTCTAGCCCCAAACTGGGCCTGTCACTCTCACGGCCCAGTTCATTAGCCTTGGCTCTGATGCCAACCACTGACAGCCTCTCTCTCTCTTTCTCTCTCTTTCTCTCTCTCTCTCTCTCTCTCTGTCTTGCTCACCACACTCAACCCACAGTCCTTCAACACTAGTGAACAAGTGCTGTGTGAATGCTGCATTCATGACCAACATTTCCCCAGAGTTTGATAAAAGCTTCACATTCTCAGATATCAAAACTAAGAGCTGCTGTTATAATCATAAACACTGCCCCGGACTGGACTTTCCCACATCTCTTACTCTTGCTCATACTGAACATTCTGTAAACACACACAGAACTACATCTGCATACTCTATTGATTTATAATCACACTGTTTGGAATCAATAGTTATCCCTCACATCGTCTCAAGAAGTTGTTCCTCATCGCTCTGTGCTCTGGAAATAAATCAGCCACCAGTTGTGCACGTCAATACGATTCTCTCAATGTCTGTTTTACAAATGGTGTACAAATAAAACAAAAGGTGATTTTTTTTTAAATATAAAGATTGAAATGATCCCCTGCATGCTTCATATATACTATATGTCTGAATTGTCACACTATCTGACTTCAAGTGAATTTTTAATTGCTAGTAAGAATGAAACTTACTCTGTCAATAAACAGATATAAACTGTATCTGTTTATTGATCCTAATATCCACAGATTTATACCTGACCAAGTAACCCAAAAACTGACCAAGGAACCAACCAACCAAATGGAAAATACCCCACTAAATCCATAGAACTCATTGTAGGTGCAACGTGATCCTGAAAAGAATGTTTGGATCCAACCACTATGCCCCAGAAAACAGTTAAAAAAATGTTGAAATATCATGATTCTGACTCAGTTTCTGAACATAGCTACATTACTCTTAGGAACCAACTTAGGAACCAACTACCCAACCAAAGAACCAACCAACCAATCAAAGGGGAAACAAATGATCTGACCAAGGAATCAATCAACCAACCGACCAAGAAACCTAGGAACCATAGAATTAATCATCCAGTTAACCAATCAAGGGACCAACCAACCACCCGACCAAAGAACCAACCAACTAATCAAGGGACCAACCAACCACCTGACCAAGAAACCCACCAAATGACCAAGGAACCATGGAACCAACCAATCAAGGGACCAACCAAACACCTGACCAAAGACCCAACCAACCAATCAAGGGACCAACCAAGCAAATGACCAAGAACCTACCAATCGACCAAGAAACCAAGGAAACAACCAACCAAGGGACTAAATGGAAAATACGCCACTAGATCCACAGAAAGCTGTCCTAGTGGCCTGGAATAAACAAGCAAACATCCACAAATTTAAAACTCATTGTGGATGCAGCCTGATCCTGGAAGGAATGTTTGGATCCTACCACTATGCCCCAGAAAACAGTGGAAATAGTCCAACTTTAACCTTCATTACTCAAGTTCAAAACATCAAACCAACAAAAGGTAAACAAACATTGATGAATTAATAAAGGCTGTACTTTACTGTTAATAAACAAGCTTTCAGTTCAAGTTAATATTTATTCCTAATGAGCAAGCCTGAGGAGATTTTGATAAGTAGAAACTCCCTGAGATGATATGAGGAAGAACCTTGAGAGGAACCAGGCTCAGAAGGGAACCCATTCTTTCTATTTGTTCTGCATAATTAATAGATTAGTTATAGTTTTCCAGATTTAGTTTTTTAAAGGCCTTAACACCAGTCTGCAGCTTATTCCTTACTGCTGCTGTGCTTTACTTCTGCATCATCCTCTGATCATCAGGCTTCCAGCACACACACAATGGTTGTACTAAGATTCTGTTCTACTGCAGCTAACACCTCCTATGTTTTGTTACTCGTTGTTCCACTGTAGTGAAGATGCTTCTACTGAGTCTTCTCCTGGTTCATGTTCTTTCCAGAGCAACATCGTAAAGGAGCGTCTCTACAGATGTTTTTTTTTTTTGGCATGTGTAGAACCAGATGTAGGTCATGACTAGCCAGCAGTATTTTAATAGGCTGCAATGTGTCCCTCGCTCGCTTCTATTGGCCTTAAAGCCATGGTTCTTTCGGTGCCTATAAAAGCTATTTTAGTTGCAAAATGATTTGAGCAGTAACCAAATCCATAACCCAACTCATTTGAGGCCTGGCAGAACAACCAGATTGCCCTGAACAACAGGAGTTCAATAATTCATAATGCATTATGGATTTCTGGAGGTGTTAAGATTAAAAGATGAGCTCCTGCTACATGCCGACTCAATTAATAGGTCTGTTTGAATGACAGAGACAACTGCATCTGGATAATATAAATGTTTTTAATACAAGTGCCATAAGACAATTTGCACATTAAGTCTGTCTTGAAACCACAATCTTATAAAATGAGGTTTCTTGGGGTTCTATATAGAATTCTGGGGTTCTGTACTTGGCCAATAGAACCTTTTCCACAAAAAAATTAGAACCCTTGGAGAGTGATAAAGATTTTATATAAAAATGATTCTTTTTCAAATAATAAAAAAAAGATTCTATTTCCAATAAAATCACGGCATCCCTTTTGTTTTGTAATGGTGTGTTTATGAATGACATGTTTCGGAATTTCATTTATGAAGCAAGTGCTAGAACCATGTTAGCTTCTACTGTATATAGAACCATTCCTTTTAAGAGTGATTTATCTTATCAGCAATAGTGTGAAATACCTGAGACTTTTTATATGGTAGTTGATATAGAACCAAGCCTATCAACTTGGTTAATCTCACCAACCAAGGAACCAACCAACTGATCAAGGGAACAACCAATCAACTGATCAAGGTACAAATCAGTCAACCATTCAGGGGACCAACCCACCACCTGACCAAAGAGACAGCCAACCAACCAGTCAAGCGACATACCAGCCACATGACCAAAGAACCAAACAAGCAACCGAAAAACCAAGGAACCAACCAACCAACTAACCAATCATGTGACCAATCAACCAAGAAGCCAAGGATTCAACCAACCAAGGAACCCATCAAGGAACCAACCAACCAACTACTTGACCAAAGAACCAACCAACCAACTGATCAAGGAACTCAGTAACCAACCAACCAACTGATCAAGGAACCCAGTAACCAACCAACCAAGGAACCAAATGAAAAAATACCCCACTAGATCCACAGAAAACTGTCCTATTGGCCTGGAATGATAAAACGTAAACATCTCAACAAGCACACATCAAAGATGAAGGTTTATTAACTCCATTTTGTGTTAAAGGGGATATTGATTGAGTACATTTCCTTTTTGGATGAAGAGCTCCTTTATCATGGCTAAGGAGCCTCAGAGGTGTTTGCTTTACAGCACCAGTCTGTACAATCCAGCGTTTATCACTGTAACGCCTGTCTCTATTGATTGCTGCCTGTCCTCGATGCTCGAAAGCAGCATGAAAATTCACACCACTGGGTGCTTTGAATAATTCAGCTCATTGAAAAACATCTGTTATGCTCAATAACACCTCAGCACAGTCGATACAAACAATTTTGTATAGTCTGTCACTGTGGCTGAAAGCGGGAGCTCATTTGAATGCAGATTCAGAAAACAAAATAAAAAGAGAAAGGATGGAAGGATAAGCAGAAGAATTGAAGCCTGGAGGGACAGCGTGGGAGTGCGGTGGAGATAATCCAAGATGGACGTGTCACAGGTCACGGTAGAGTGAATCCAAACATAGTGTTGTAATTATAGATTCATAAGAATGCTTTAAAGCCAACATTTTATTCATTTTAAATGTTCCGGGGGATTGGTCAACAGGCCTACTGTTTCACAGGAAATCTAATCAATTTACATAATTATTTAAAAATAATATATACTTAAAGATATAGATTTTTCCTTCAGTTTGTAGTGTAAATCAGTCCCTCCAGATTACACAGGGTTTTTTTTTGTCATTGTCGTGTCTAAAAGTGCTTGAATTTGCTGCTAGTTTTGAAAAAAGTTGTGATGCAACTTGAGTATTTTGTGGAAATGGAAAACTACTTGCTCACAAGATAACAAGAAGACTGTGTGATGACATCACACGATGCGTCTCGGGCAAAATCTGTAAAAAATCCGCGGGAGTTTTAAAAAATTTTCAAGCCTCCACGAACATTCGATTTAAGACATTTACGCATTAAAATCCCAATATTTTTGCTCCTTTAATGCTAAACAGATACAGATGCAAAAACGGTTCTAAATTGCGTATGCGCGAAAATACATACATAACTGTGTATTAATTTTTTTTGAATGTTCTTAAGACCAAGTAAGTCATTATTTATTAGTTTGTTTATGTGAAAGTGTGTGTTTTTGCTGGTGACGTGACACGTTTACTGCATTTGTTCATCCATCCTTAGGATCTGTGGATTAAATTCAGATGCTAGTGCTTACATTTCGGGAATTTTTAGAGGAAGAACTCAAGGTTTGGTATTAAAAAAAACACAACAAACATTTCTCATATTTAGTTATGACAGAGTGATGTAGCCGAAGATGTCCGAGTCCGAATTCGCGAATGTGGATTTTTCCGGTTTAAACCCGAACACGGATCCAGATACGGCTACACACAGCGTGGTTTGTGTTACACCCCTGCGTTCTAGTAAATAATCCCTTTAATTTTTGCCTCCGACTATGTCGAATTGAGTGGAAGGCGATATTGCAATAATTCGGCGGCGCTGCTCGGCAGAGCTAACACTGTAAAATTTGCATGAGCAAAACAAAACAAACAAACCTCCAGAGCCACTTTGATCGGCGGCGGAGTAAATATTGGCAACGGAAATTGTCACCCTTCGGAGAAGGAGTTTTAATGATTCATCCGAACGGATTGCACGCGGACACAGTTTAAAAACTAGTTTGTTGGAAAAAAAACAGCGGTTATAAATAATAGTGCAATAAATATTAATAGCGCCGTGATTTATCTTATCCTGGTGGTCAGAGACACCATTTCCTCCAGCGTTTAATTATTCATTACGACTGAAACATCTCCTCCAATCACCACTCGGACGCTTGTTCTTTTCCTTTCCTAGAAGCAAAAACCGAAGCGGTTTCATCTCAAACCCGAGGAAAAAGTCCAAAAAAACCCCCTGGAAACTTATTCAGCAGAGGCTGCGCCGTGGAGGGCTTCTCCGTATGCTTAATTATAACCTGCTGCTGTGGAATATGGAAAGGTGCTGAATATATTTTAGGGTTCACTGAGAAGAGGGAACAACATTTGCATTGCTTTATGCAGGTGCTTTCTTTGACCTGTCAAAGTCCAATCATGTTATTGACTTGTAGACTTACACACTCCTGCTGCTCTCCTCAACCTCAAACAAAATGCCCTCTTCCTGCTTTACACCTTTTTCTCACTAATAAGTACTTTTGACATTTTTTTCTTTCTTTCTTTTTCTGAGAGCATGCAAATTGGAAATCTGCCTTTTTTTTGGCAGGCTGAGAAAACAAAAAAACCAACAAACAAACAAAAAACACCCCTTCCCCCCATACACACCACCACCACCACCACCACCGAGCCTTCTTTTACAATCAAAATAAAAAGCTCTACTTTTTTTTTTTTTTCATAATATGCTACATTAACATTACATTATCATACTTGCGCCGTTCATTAAACTAAGAAAAAGCAATTAAATCAAATCAATTTTGGTCTTAAGTTATGGACGTTCGCTCAGAATTTGAGCCCTACAGCATGAAATAGGACAAAGCCCAGCACGTTTGAGACCTTTGGAGTAAGTTTAGCCTCTGGGTACGCTAAGAATCATCATTTACAGTCTAATTTATAACGGAAAATGATCCCATTTTCCAAAATGGAAAATTCTAAACAGTTTCAGCAGATCTATTATCTCTAATGATCCTCGAGACAAATGGACGGCTGTACTATTGAATTCTACATCTCGATGATTACTTTAACACAATTTAATGTTAAAAAAGGCACTAAGGAAAACAAAACAATCATTAGAAATGAATGAACGGCTGCCTCGTGTTCATAATTGTGCACGCGGGGCGATATTAACCGTGCCGGAGAATGAATCTCTAAATGAGTCAAGGACAATTTACTCTTAAACTTCCTCATCCTGGATGTATATATATGAGCAACAACGGCGCACGTCGGGAGTGACGGAAATCTCGGATCATTACGGGAGGAAGAGCGACACCTTGGAGATTACGCGGCTGCTGTAATCCCAGATTATAGATTACACCGCTGATGAAAGTGAAAGCTCTGTGCTCTCTTCGTAACCTCGCTCTCGTTTCTCTTCTTTCCCGTTGCCACTTCTTATTAAATTGCGTGAGTGATGAAGTGAATCGAGCCCCATTTGCCTTCATTACCTCGCCGTATCTGAATGATGTGCTTTTCCTGCCCTCGTTAATCGTAAGGTGATAATTAGAGCGTCCTCTAGTGAGCTGCTGCAATCTGTAGCAACCTTGTTTTAACTCGCCCTCATTGACTTTCCCTTTAGACTCACAAGTGTGTGTGTGTGTGTGTGTGTGATCGTCATCGCCGAAGTGGCCACTTGAACCATGAGAGGATTAGCGTGTGTGTGTGTGTGTGTGTGTGTGTGTGTAGTAGGAGCTGACATTTTCAATCAACTTGAAATGAGTACAGTAAAATTCTTTCAGACAGCATAGATATCATCTTCCAGACTAGTTAGTTAAATAGCTAACATGCTAAGTAGCTGGTTTGGAGTTTACTCAACCCCTATGCTAACTATTTACTTTTTAAACAAAATACATGTTACATTTAAGGTGCCCTGCGATCAACTGGCTGTATTCTGAGTTAAGTGTAAAAGTTACATTAGTACTTACTGAAAGTTCCTCGTATTCAGACTCGAGTTATTCAGCAGCTCAGGTTTTGTAGATCTGGGGCTGATTTATTTATTTATTTATTTTGCTGTGTAAGGAAGTGTAAAGGGTGTGTGACGGGGTTTTTCAGTAGCCTTCAGATCTAAAAAAAATAAATGTAAAAAATAAATTAAAAAATATGTTTGAAGAAACAAATAAAAAATATAAAAATTAAATTTAAATAATGTAAAAAAAATTTATATTGATGTTAATGTATTTAAAACATAATAAATAGATTGTATCTGATATGTTGAAAATGGGGTTAGAAAAACAAAAATAATTAAAAAATAATGCTAAAAAAATAAATTGATGTTGATTCTGGGTTACCCATTATAATAAAGAAATCAATTTAAATAAATGCACTAATAGGAAAAAATAGATTTTATTTGATATGTTGAAAATGGGACTAGAGAAACAAGGGAAAATTGAAAAAATAATTGTAAAAAACATTATATTGATGTTGATTCATTATAATAAAGAAATAAAATTTTTTATAGGATTTTTTACATATATGTTTTCCTTTTTTTTTTGCTTATTTGCTAAATTCTAAGCAGGTAGCAAAATAATTTGTGAGAAGAAAAAAATAATTTGTAGCCAGAGACTAAATAAACATTAAAAAAACGTAGAAATAAAACCCCAGCTTGTTTGTAGCTGATTAATCGCTGTGTCTTTAACAAGATTAAAGTTTATTGTTTGGTTAAAAATCCACGAACAAGAAGTAACAAAGCTCATATAAGGAGTTAGAGCTGCCATTTTTTCCCTCAGATCATAATGTCTTCTGGGTCCTTCCTGCTCCTGAGGTGTACTCTGATGTTGAGTCGATGCGTCCAGGCTTCAGGAACTCATCAAACACACTTCAGTTGTGATGATAGACTATAGAAATGTCCCTAAGATGAGGATAAGGAACCACCGAGGGGAAACGTCGAGGGCTGAAGAGTCGATGAACGCCGTGTTAAAATCGATACTGGAGCATGGCCCGGGATCTGATTTCCAGAAGCCGTGTCACACAACAATCACGCTGATGCAGTGCTGGGGGACGATGGTGGTCTTCATCACGGTTAAACTCATCACACTGCTGTCTTTACAGGTCTCAGGAGACCAGATAACATGCGCTGGAACATCTCGACTCGTCTTCTGTAGATCCTGATGTCATTATGACGTGATGGTTTTGGTGTATTAGTGCAAACATACATGTTGCAGTTCGGGGAGAGATTACGGAAGGTTTTTGATAATTTATGGAAACGTAGGCATGCTTACAAATCCAGACAATGTTTTTGGGTGAAAATTGACTCGTTTGTGTCTGAATTTTAGGAAAACGGACAAAAATTATAAACAGGTTTCGAGTGAAAATGAATGGAAATATATCAGTTTTCACTCAGTGAGTAAAAACAGTCAGTCTACATGAGGATTTCCTCACACACTGAGACCCTTTACTGTAAATTTACAGGTAATATTTCTAAAATATTCCACACTAACAGCAGTTTTCTATTTTCTGCCTGTTTTATCAGTTATACAGTATGATACTGCAGATGCACTCTGGGATTGCATTTCTAGAAGTTCTAGAAGTTTCTAGGTTTGGAAAATCCTTTTGAAATCCTCTCCAGGGTTTAATGTGATGATGGGAAATAGTTGAGATTTTAAGCCCCCCCCCCCCAAGAATTAGTTTTCCGGTGATGCAGGATAAAGAAGAGGAAGAAGAAGAATGAGGGCATGAAGCCTTTATTGTCGCCACATATACATTACAGCACAGTGGAATTCTTTTCTTCGCATATCCCAGATGAGGAGGTTGGGGTCAGAGCGCAGGGGAAGCTATGATACAGTGCCCCTGGAGCAGAGACGGTTAAGGGCCTTGATCAATTGCCCAATAGTTGAGCTTGGTGCTGGGGCTTGAACCCCGATCCTCTGATCAACAACCCAGAGCCAAATTGACGTGGTGTGAGAAATAATTTTTGAGCGTGAAAAGACAGATAAATAATTGTTCGTCTAACGCAATATTTTTTTCGTACGTGTTTCTACTTTGTTTCCACGAATGGTTTGTACTTTTGTGTGTTTTTTTTTGTTGCCTATTTCACGTTAAATAGCAAAAGTTATCATGAATCCTCTGCTTTTCAGTTTCTGGATGAAAATTTCAAAAAATATTTCTGAAAAACTTAAGTTCAGATGTTATGCGATCTGTTTAATGATAAAATGACTTAAAAAATCATTTTTAATTGTTAAAAATGCACTTTTTAATAAATATGAATAAATGCTATCAAATGCAATTGTCTGCTTTTTGTTTAAAAAAATGTTTTAAATCTTATTTGTTGCTTTCTATTTCATATTGCCACTATTGCTATGAAAAATAAAAAAAAAGTATTTAATAAAAATATAAAGTATTTAATAATAGTAATTTAATAAATATCTGGCAAGCCAGCTGGCAATATTTTCCTGTAAATTTACAGCGGAAAAGTTTATAAAAATAGCTACGTTAATAAGAACACGCATCGTTAACTCAGTCATTCTTCGTCACATCATCCACATCCTCCGGCCAACAGGACAGAAGCCAGTGGCGATGAAGATGGCATCTCTGACGGCGTTTAAAGAGTTAAACAAAAACTTGTCCAATATACTTCACTTAAAAAAGTGTAATAACGAAAATACTTAAAACAAGGCCAAGCTGGAATATTTCCCATGAGGCTGTGTTTTTCCGGTGCCTGACAGGGATGTGAAAGCTTTATGGAACAGGGATATTAGATTACTCTTACAGCGTCTGTTTAGGCTCCATGCTGATCGCTGTCAACCATGAATAATCACCTTCTGCCAGACTGCAGCTTCTGTCCATCAGGGGGTCAAACGGCAATACGAGTCGGCGAAAAAAGTCGCTGCGGTAACCGGGACACACTCTGCGAGAGAGAGAGAGAGAGAGAGAGAGAGAGAGAGACAGAGAGAGAGCTGATGTCATGAGATGAATATTACATTACACAAAGTCATGACACTAAAACAGTTTTTTTTTTGTGTGTAAATTATATAAAAGTAAATACCATGAAATACCAACTGAAGTTCATTTGCATATCTCAGTGTTGTCATGCTGTTACAGGAAAACAATCAACAACCAAGCCAAGTTACTCTTGGCACTCTAAATTTGATTCATTTTGTGTAACAGTATATGTTAAATTCCTCTTTTACCTCACAGCAGCATTCTAATATTTTTTAACATATTTTTAATTAATTAATTAATTTTTTAAAATCATCCTTTTTATCCATTAATAGTTACATTTAATTAATTTGATGTCCACTAAACGCGTTCGTTCCGGTTCTCACTTATGCTATAGCAGCTATAAACACTGGAGATTCCTTGCATTAAACATAAATAAATAAATAAATAAATAAATAAATAAATAAATAAATAAATAAATAAGTAAGTAAGTAAATAAATAAATAAATAAATAAATAAGTAAATAAATAAGTAAATAAGTAAGTAAGTAAATAAATATAAATAAATAAATAAATAAATAAATAAATAAATAAATAAATAAATAAATAAATAAATAAATAATCTGTGTTTATGCAAATGAGCTGTTGCTGTAGAAACGATAATGTATTAACCAAAACATGATTTGTATTTGTGGCTCCTGCTATACAAAATTAATCAACATCTCCTGACCAATCAGAATCCAGAACTGCAGGTTTATTTAATTTTTTTCTGTTAAAGAAGGTAATATTTAACGTCTGGGATTATTTTGTAATTTACAAAAAACATCAACACAGAAGCTTCACGCTATGTGACAGCTGCGTAAAGTTTACATAAAGTGTAAAGCCTCAGCTAGTGAAATAATAGTTTACTCTATCTAATAGTTTACAGTTAACTCTTAGTAATCTGAAACAATCTTACGTGGCATGATGAGTTGTTTTTTTTCTTGTAAACTGCAACAGAGATAAAAAAAGAGTGTAATAATAACTGTGTATAGGTTTATATGCTTGAGCATGACGATTCCATGGAACTATAAAAGGATAAAAGTTTACAGACAATCTAGTGTAGTTAATACCATCTGTGATCACTCACCCCTAACCCTCTATCTCACCCTAACCCTCTATCTCACCCCTAACCCTCTTTCTCACCCATAACCCCTCTATCTCACCCCTAACCCTCTATCTCATCCCTAACCCTCTATCTCACCCCTAACCCCCTATCTCACCCCTAACCCTCTATCTCACCCCTAACCCTCTATCTCATCCCTAACCCTCTATCTCACCCCTAACCCTCTATCTCACCCCTAACCCTCTATCTCATCCCTAACCCTCTATCTCACCCCTAACCCTCTATCTCACCCCTAACCCTCTATCTCACCCCTAACCCTCTATCTCACCCCTGACCCTCTTTCTCACTCCTAACCCCTTTTTCCTCACCCCTAACCCTCTATCTCACCCTTAACCCCCTATCTCACCCCAACCCTCTTTCTCACCCCCTAACCCTATTTCTCACCCCTAACCCTCTATCTCACCCCTAACCCTCTATCTCACCCCTAACCCTCTATCTCACCCCTAACCCTCTTTCTCACCCCTAACCCTCTATCTCATCCCTAACCCTCTATCTCACCCCTAACCCTCTATCTCACCCCTAACCCTCTTTCTCATCCCTAACCCTCTATCTCACCCCTAACCCTCTATCTCATCCCTAACCCTCTATCTCACCCCTAACCCTCTATCTCACCCCTAACCCTCTATCTCACCCCTAACCCTCTATCTCACCCCTAACCCTCTATCTCACCCCTAACCCTCTTTCTCACCCCTAACCCTCTATCTCACCCCTAACCCTCTATCTCACCCCTAACCCTCTATCTCATCCCTAACCCTCTATCTCACCCCTAACCCTCTATCTCACCCCTAACCCTCTATCTCACCCCAAACCCTCTATCTCACCCCTAACCCTCTATCTCACCCCTAACCCTCTATCTCACCCCTAACCCTCTATCTCACCCCTAACCCTCTTTCTCACCCCTAACCCCTCTATCTCACCCCTAACCCTCTATCTCATCCCTAACCCTCTATCTCACCCCTAACCCCCTATCTCACCCCTAACCCTCTATCTCACCCCTAACCCTCTATCTCACCCCTAACCCTCTATCTCACCCCTAACCCTCTATCTCACCCCTAACCCTCTATCTCACCCCTAACCCTCTTTCTCACCCCTAACCCCTCTATCTCACCCCTAACCCTCTTTCTCACCCCTAACCCCTCTATCTCACCCCTAACCCTCTATCTCACCCCTAACCCCTCTATCTCACCCCTAACCCTCTATCTCACCCCTAACCCTATTTCTCACCCCTAACCCCTCTATCTCACCCCTAACCCTCTATCTCACCCCTAACCCTATTTCTCACCCCTAACCCCTCTATCTCACCCCTAACCCTCTATCTCACCCCTAACCCTCTATCTCACCCCTAACCCTCTTTCTCACCCCTAACCCTCTATCTCATCCCTAACCCTCTATCTCACCCCTAACCCTCTTTCTCACCCCTAACCCTCTTTCTCACCCCTAACCCTCTATCTCACCCCTAACCCTCTATCTCATCCCTAACCCTCTATCTCATCCCTAACCCTCTATCTCACCCCTAACCCTCTATCTCACACCTAACCCTCTATCTCACCCCTAACCCTCTATCTCACCCCTAACCCTATTTCTCACCCCTAACCCCCTATCTCACCCCTAACCCTCTTTCTCACCCCTAACCCTCTATCTCACCCCTAACCCTCTTTCTCACCCCTAACCCTCTATCTCACCCCTAACCCTCTATCTCACCCCTAACCCTCTATCTCACCCCTAACCCTCTATCTCACCCCTAACCCCCTATCTCACCCCTAACCCTCTTTCTCACCCCTAACCCTCTATCTCAACCCTAACCCTCTATCTCACCCCTAACCCTCTATCTCACCCCTAACCCTCTTTCTCACCCCTAACCCTCTATCTCATCCCTAACCCTCTATCTCACCCCTAACCCTCTATCTCACCCCTAAACCTTCTATCTCATCCCTAACCCCCCTATCTCACCCCTAACCCTTCTATCTCATCCCTAACCCCTCTATCTCACCCCTAACCCTCTTTCTCACCCCAACCCTCTTTCTCACCCCTAACCCTCTATCTCACCCCTAACCCTCTTTTTCTCACCCCTAACCCTCTATCTCACCCCTAACCCTCTATCTCACCCCTAACCCTCTTTCTCACTCCTAACCCCTTTTTCTCACCCCTAACCCTCTATCTCACCCCTGACCCTCTTTCTCACTCCTAACCCCTTTTTCCTCACCCCTAACCCTCTTTCTCACTCCTAACCGCTTTTTCTCACCCCTAACCCTGTATCTCACCCCTAACCCTCTATCTCACCCCTAACCCTCTTTCTCACCCCTAACCCTCTATCTCACTCCTAACCCCTTTTTCTCACCCCTAACCCTCTATCTCACCCCTAACCCTCTATCTCACCCCTAACCCTCTTTCTCACTCCTAACCCCTTTTTCTCACCCCTAACCCTCTATCTCACCCTAACCCTCTATCTCACCCCTAACCCTCTATCTCACCCCTAACCCTCTATCTCATCCCTAACCCTCTATCTCACCCCTAACCCTCTATCTCACCCCTAACCCTCTATCTCACCCCTAACCCTCTATCTCACCCCTAACCCTCTATCTCACCCCTAACCCTCTATCTCATCCCTAACCCTCTATCTCATCCCTAACCCTCTTTCTCACCCCTAACCCTCTATCTCATCCCTAACCCTCTATCTCACCCCTAACCCTCTATCTCACCCCTAAACCTTCTATCTCATCCCTAACCCCCCTATCTCACCCCTAACCCTCTTTCTCACCCCAACCCTCTTTCTCACCCCTAACCCTCTATCTCACCCCTAACCCTCTTTCTCACTCCTAACCCCTTTTTCTCACCCCTAACCCTCTATCTCACCCCTGACCCTCTTTCTCACTCCTAACCCCTTTTTCTCACCCCTAACCCTCTTTCTCACTCCTAACCGCTTTTTCTCACCCCTAACCCTCTATCTCACCCCTAACCCTCTATCTCACCCCTAACCCTCTATCTCACCCCTAACCCTCTATCTCACCCCTAACCCTCTTTCTCACCCCTAACCCCTCTATCTCACCCCTAACCCTCTATCTCACCCCTAACCCTCTATCTCACCCCTAACCCCCTATCTCACCCCTAACCCCCTATCTCACCCATAACCCTCTATCTCACCCCTAACCCTCTATCTCACCCCTAACCCTCTATCTCACCCCTAACCCTCTATCTCACCCCTAACCCTCTTTCTCACCCCTAACCCCTCTATCTCACCCCTAACCCTCTATCTCATCCCTAACCCTCTATCTCACCCCTAACCCCCTATCTCACCCCTAACCCTCTTTCTCACCCCTAACCCCTCTATCTCACCCCTAACCCTCTATCTCACCCCTAACCCTCTTTCTCACCCCTAACCCCTCTATCTCACCCCTAACCCTCTATCTCACCCCTAACCCTCTTTCTCACCCCTAACCCCTCTATCTCACCCCTAACCCTCTATCTCACCCCTGACCCTCTTTCTCACTCCTAACCCCTTTTTCTCACCCCTAACCCTCTATCTCACTCCTAACCCCTTTTTCTCACCCCTAACCCTCTATCTCACTCCTAACCCTCTATTTCACCCCTAACCCTCTTTCTCATCCCTAACCCCTCTATCTCACCCCTAACCCTCTTTCTCACCCCTAACCCTCTATCTCACCCCTAACCCTCTTTCTCACCCCTAACCCTCTATCTCACCCCTAACCCTCTATCTCACCCCTAACCCTCTTTCTCATCCCTAACCCTCTATCTCACCCCTAACCCTCTTTCTCACCCCTAACCCTCTATCTCACCCCTAACCCTCTATCTCATCCCTAACCCCCCTATCTCACCCCTAACCCTCTATCTCACCCCTAACCCTCTATCTCACCCCTA